>NC_041343.1:33966502-34042865 GCF_004354835.1 Perca flavescens | reverse complement strand
TCTCTGTTTAATCGATAAAATTTCCTGAAATAATCACTAAACTTAAACAGCGTTTTCACAAAACTGTAAAAGATATCAAACTGAAAAGATAAGTTTGATAGCTGAATATTTTGTGAACATTTTAAAGTTTGTTTGGCATCTGTAGGTGAAAGTATGAAGCTGGAAACTTTTGGGAGCGGAAGAAGATTTTAAGGAGTTGAAGTCTGCTCTCATTGACTTCAATGTTAAAAAAGTGTTAAAAGTTGAATATTTTAAAAAGTATAAATAGTAGAAAAAAGTTGAAGAAGTCACATCATTAGCTGAAAGAGCTGAACATTTGAAAAGTTTAATGGTTTAAATAGGTGAAAATATGCAGAGGTTACAGAGAGCCAAAAAACGATGGAATAAAAAGAATAATAAACAAAATGGCCAACATTTAACAATAGGTGGAATGCTGTAGAACAGCATTCCCCAATAAAAACGATTAATAGGTGGAATGCTGTTGAACAGCATTCCCACTAATAAATCTAAGGGCAGAGTGTTAGATCGAATCTAGGGTTTTAACTTTGAGGATTTATATTTATATGTCTATAAATCACATCTCCATAATCAAAAATGGGCAAGAGTATCATCCACAATTTTATTATTTGCAAGATATAGGGAAGCAGGATTTGTTCCTGTACAAAAGCCAAAAAGCCCGGCGCAGTTGTCAGTTTCATGTCCAGCGCCTACGTTGTTTAAATAGCAAATGCTCCTGTGCCCATTTGTAGCCCATGGGCGTGCTGTTCTTACATGGAGGTGTGTTCAGGTGCATTCTGGGCGTGCTGGTCTTACAGGAGGGGTGTGTTCAGGTGCATTCTGGGCGTGTTGGTCTTACAGGGAGGTGTGTTCAGGTGCATTCTGGGCATGCTGGTCTTACAGGGAGGTGTGTTCAGGTGCATTCTGGTCATGCTGGTCTTACAAAGAGATGTGTTCAGGTGCATTCTGGGTGTATTAATATCTTGAGGCAGCGGAAGTGATCGCACCATTGACCAACAAAACCTGGTCTAAAGTCAACGCAGCATTTTATTGTTATTTTAACAGAGCATTAGTAAAATGCTGCTAGGCTTATGCACAGCGCAAGCGTTACACTATGCTTGTTAATGAAAACCAAATAAAACATACGGACACATACCCCTGCAGTCCTCCAGAGTACTCCCTACGGGGACACATACCCCCAGTCCTCCAGATTACCCCCACGGGACATGTACCCCTGCAGTCCTCCAGAGTACCCCTACAGGGACACATACCCCTGCAGTCCTCCAGATTACCCCTACGGGGACATGTACCCCTGCAGTCCTCCAGAGTACCCCTACAGGGACACATACCCCTGCAGTCCTCCAGATTACCCCCACGGGACATGTACCCCTGCAGTCCTCCAGAGTACCTCTAGGGACACGTACTTTCCGCCACAAAGAAAAAATAAAAGGTAAACACAAAGAGTGTGTTAGGTCACTATATCACAGTTGGCAGTAACATGGTGATGGAGCATGCTGGCCCACTTTGATGAAATTATTGAAATACATAATATAAAAATATTATATTTATATTTTTTTACAGTATTACGACTGGGTGTCTGGGGTTTGGTTTTGGCTTTGGCAAAGTGAACCCAATTATATATTCTGTGGTATTTACAAAGACTGTCGCAAGAGCGCTGCCTCTATTCTCATGGGGGAAATTCTCCTTCCTTAAAAGCAGGTCTGAACCAGCCGCAGCCCAGTTTCCTCAGACCCTTATGAAACTGCGAAATGGCAACAGTCACACTTTGTCAGTGAACTCAACATCATTTAGCGTTACAGATCAAGCAGCCGTACGTATTAGAGCAACTGGAAGAAATCAAAAAATGAAACTGAATCTCACCCAGCGTTTCATCCCATTCAGCAGTTATTAAACTCACTACATTACATATATCAGGATCATTTCAAACAGTCATAGCATCAGCAGTGGAATATCTCAGTCTGCACTCAAACGATTATGCTTTAAGCACCGCTTCACTACAGCGCAATTTCACGGTATAGTGGGCGGAGAAGAGCTGATTGGCTGATGGGTGTCGAGGTTGATAAATACCACGCAAAATGTGGAAGCATAGCGATAGCTATTACCGAACCACGATAAACAGACGCAGCGCAAACTGCGCTTAGTGTTAGTAAATCTAGCCCTCAGACTTTTGTGCTGTTTACAAAGTGAAGTGATTGTCCTGATACTGAATTAACCCTTGTGTTTTCTTCCGTCAACCGTGAACTATTATTTCACATTTAAAAAGTCTTTTTGTCACTTTTATCAACGCATTTTAATTCATGATCAATAAACTGCATTTATATTACATTATATTTACTTTTGAGTTGAAAAAGCAGACATTATGAATTCTTTTGACTAATTAAGATCAGAGCGATGTTAGGGGGACAAACCACAGACTGATACATGTCAAAGTTTGTCAGGATGCTGTTTTGAAACCATTAAAAAAAAGTTTTTCAAATGCTATAAACCAAATGAAACACAAGTAATCAATACATTTTACGATTTTTGGCGAATAATGTATCTAAGTTTCCACAAAACCCATAATTCTAATATAATTCTTTTGAAAATGGCTAAAAATTTTACAATTTGACAACAGGAGGGCTAATCTAATGCTAGCTTGTGTCCGTTAAAGTATTTTTATTTAAGTAATTAGTACATATTAGATATAAGTTTGATATTTGTCATGTGTGTTATTGAAGCAGCTGCAGCTGAACTGCAGTTCCTCAGTCACCACTCTCCCCCATCTTAAAACATCGAAAGTTCACAGCAGAAATAAACATGTTTCACAGTATGAGGAGAAGGTTTCAGGGAAAACAAAAGTGAAAGTCCGTTTCCAAAAAACTAGTTGGTTCAGTGATGTCATGTGACAGCATTGCCTGAATGTGTTCCTCATATCAATCATAACATGTTTAATTGTATAGAAACAAATTCCACAAATATTTTCGCACTCTTCTCAGACCCCGCCTGCTGCCACTCAGCAGTTAGGTGAAGGCATCAAAACACAAAACACTTGATTAAAGTATAAGAAGAAGCCGACACAGAGTGGGATTTGGTCACCAGTTGACATTACGCATGGTTGTAGATTGCAAAACCGTCTTGCTAAATCAAGAGTTTAGAAGTTAAGTTCTTGGCTAAATGGAGAGGTAGCATTGTACAAGTTGGACACCTGTGCAGAATATGGATTGTGGCAGAGACATTTGGTGTCAGCGAGACAACCATTCACTGCTGTGTATCACGCGGTGTGCAGGGGCCGTACCATTCAAGCTATTGAACCAATTCATCTATTTACCTGACGTGTCCGAAACACAACCCACAGCACACCACAACCTCACACACACACACAAAACACACAGCAGAAGTTAGGTGACTTTTCTAAAAAAAGCTGCAAAGTCACATCTAGTTCTCCACCTGCTTTGTCTGACAGAAGGGCGTAACTTTGGGTTTTAACACTGAGAACTCCAATTCGTAGAGAGGTCCCCGGAACATGTCACGTGCTTGACTGAAATTCTTGTTTCCTTATACTTCTGGTTTGTGCCAGCTTCTTCTTACAGACATGTAAGGAAAAGTATCGGTAGATGGTTTCCTCATACTTTACCCAGCCTCAAGTGTTATTATGTGTTTTGGGAAATGAGGAAAAATTAAATCTTTTATAGTACAAAATCGCTGTCAATCAAAAAGAGATACAGTCCTTCGACAGACCCTCCAATCACCACTACAAGAGAGCCCACTGCTCCATTGACCCCAGAGCGGCTGGCGTCCGTGGGCGGACATATGTCGCAGCATTTATCCAATGACCATCTAGTTTCAAAGCGCTGTCAAAGCAGTCCTATTGAAGTCAACAGACACTAGGCTTCAACAGGGGAAATGCACTGAGATGCTACAGGAATGTATGAAAGAAAATCAAGTCAGCCAATTCTGAACCAATTTGTCTTCAGAAATTAACATATTCTAACGCAGTTTAGTCAATAAAATTTTAACATAATAGTACATATTTGACCATTACATTTTAGACATTTTAGGGAAGTTGAGCTTCCTTGCAGTCTTAAAGAAATCGCTACTGGATCAATCCATATAAAAAGGTGCTCATACTGGAGACCCTTTCAGTATTTGTAAATAACATACATTTTGTCTTATCTGCATATATATATATTTTTTTTTTTTGAATGCAGCCTCCAGTCTTTTAGTAGCTAGTTGTATAGAATTAGCTACACAATAGACAATGGTGTCATAAGCATGAGCGTTGTTTTTAGGCGCTAAAAGAAATATAATTTATGTATAAGCTAAAAAGGACCCAGAATTGTTTGTATGGACTAAACCAGTGGTTCTCAATCTTTTTCAATAATTTTCCCCCCTTTGGAGGAGTATTATAAAGCCATGTACTGCCTAACCAGCGCAAATAATTTTGGGTGAAAAAAAAATTCTATATAAAGAGGAAGAATAGTGAAAAGTGACAAAAAATTCAAATAATGACAAACTTTGAAAAAAGTGACAAAAACTTTGAAGAAAAAATATCTAACTAAGCTTTTGTCCCAATTAGTTGACGGCTTTAAAAAGGTTTTTGCACTTTTCTCAAAGCTTTTTAATTCATGATCAATAAACCTAATTTAAATGGCATTATACCTACTTTTGAGTTGAAAAAGCTGAAATCATAAATTATTTTGACTAATTAAGATTAGAGGATGTTAAGTAGACAACCACAGACTGATACATGTCAAAGTTTTGGTCAGGATGCTGTTTTTTAACCATTAAAAAAACAAATTTTTCAAATGCTATAAAATTGAATAAAACACAAGTAATCAATACATTTTACCTGCGAACAATGTTCCAGTTCTAGTTTCCATACAACATACATGCATGCATCTATGTTATTTTGGGGCAATTTGGTTGAAAGAAACCCATATTTCTGATATAAAAAAACTTTGAAAACAGGTCAAATTTTCCCGAGAACAACAGAAGGGCTAAACTAATGCTAGCTTGTGTCCGCTAAAGTATTTTTATTTCAATAATTAGTAATATATTAGATAGAAGTTTGATGTTTGTCATTTGTCATGACAGCGTCACCTGATGTGTTCCTCATATCAATCATATCAAGTTTAATTGCATAGAAAATAAATTCCACAATTAATCTCCAACTCTTTTTTTTTTACACTGAGAACTCCAACTATGTAGAGAGGTCCCGGAACATGTCACCTGCTTGACTGGAATTCTGTTTCCTTAAACTTCTGGCTCTGTGCCAGCTTCTTTTTACAGATATGTAAGGAAAGCATCGGTAGATGGTTTCCTCATACTTTGGCTCTGTGCCTCATGTGTTGTGTGTTGTATGTCGGGAATGAGGAAACATTAATTTAATAGTATAGAAACAAATTCCACAATTATTCTCTCACTCTTGTCAGAGAGGTTTCCTTATACTTTTCACTCTGTGCCTGAACTGTTGTTATGTGTTTTGTGGAATGAGGAAACATTAAAAACAGTTAACTTGTCTTTACACAATGTCTTGGCAAACTTCAGTCTGAATGTATGTGGGGCAGATGATGTCGGATGATATGTCCTTGTCAGCTAATATAAAATTCACCTCTTTTGATTAATTATATTGAATCGGTACATTCAGATTCATACCAAATTATCATTACTCCTGATTCTCTCCCCTGAGTGACTCCTTTTAATTTGGTGGATGGGTCAATAATTTCTCTGTAGCCTATTGGACAACCACTGGAAGAACCTTTACACCATGTTTCCTCTAGGACAACAATGTTGATTAATGTCCTCCAACGTTTATATTTTTTCTACAAATCTTTAAGTTAACATAAACTAAACATGAGTTGAATTTGCACCGCAGCGCTGCCATACGCCTTGACGCTCATGACAAGAATAGCATGTATAGTATACATCATCGGCGTCATGCATGAATTTACACATTATAATCCATGATGATCACGTTACACAAAACGGAAATTGCACGTCAAAATAACAGATTGTCACTATTTTTAGAGACCGCCCAAAATTTCACAAATCACGTTTTCAGGGAAGCCCATGTCTTATTAAGGAAGGAGAGCCCCCGTGGTTTCGCACCCTAGATCTGGGGCCCATCAGGGCAATATACACTCATGGCACAAGGTGCGTGGTGGAGTTGTGGTGTGCTGTAGCCTGTGCCTCACACACAGCGGGTAAACTGGCGAATTGGTTCAACAACTTGAATAGTATGGTACTGCACACAGCGTATACACAGTGGTGAGCAGTGATCTTATTGACAACAAATGTCTCTGCCACAACCTTGTATTCTGCACAGGTAGCCAACTTTTACAATGCTACCTCTCCATTTAGCCAAAGAACTTAACTTCTAAACTCCGACCATTTTCAAGATGGCGCCATTGCTATTCAATGCTTGTTATATCAATGATTCAAGCAGTGATCCAAGCATAACATTTGATACAAATACTCTCTAAAGGACATGTTAATGAAATAGATGCTTGTCCCTCAAAATTCAAGATGGCGCCATTTTAAAGATGTTCCTGTTCCGGCCATCTTGAAAAAAGGTTGCCATCTTGAATTTTTGAGGACCAGCACCGTTTTCCCAAAAAACATTCTTAAGAGAGTATTTTCACAAAATATTATGCCTACATCACTGTTTGAACAATTGACATAATGAGCATTTGACAAAATAGCGGACATCTTGAAAAAAAAAAAATGGCGCCATATTTGAATTTTTGGGTGGCCAATGCCTTTTTCCCCAAAAAGTGACCCTTAAGTATCTGTGCCAAATGTCATGCTTCTATACCAATTTGAGCGATTCTC
Organism: Perca flavescens; assembly: GCF_004354835.1. Lineage (NCBI taxonomy): Eukaryota > Metazoa > Chordata > Actinopteri > Perciformes > Percidae > Perca > Perca flavescens. The sequence goes on along the minus strand of NC_041343.1, from coordinate 34,036,037 downwards.
TTGAAATATGCCATTAATCTGCTGTACTATTACAAAAGTCACCTAACTGCTGAGTGACAGCGGTCTAATTGTGGGAATAATTGTGGAATTTGTTTCTACACAATTAAACTTGTAAGACACACACACACACACACACACACACACACACACACACACACACACACACACACACACACACACACACACACACACACACACACACACACACACACACACACACATACACACACACACACACACACACACACACACACACACACACACACACACACACACACACCAACAAACACACACACAGAGAGACAGACAGAGAAACAGAGAGAGAGAGAGAGAGAGAGAAGAGAGAAAGACAGAGAAAGAGAGAGAAACAAAGACAGAGAGAGAGAGAGAGAGACAGAGAGAGAGAGAGAGAGAGAGAGAGAGAGAGAGACAGAGAGACAGAGAGAGAGAGACAGAGAGAGAGAGAGACAGAGAGAGAGAGACAGAGAGAGAGAGAGAGACAGAGAGAGAGAGAGACAGAGAGAGAGAAAGACAGAGACAGAAACAGAGAAACAGAGAGAGAGAGAGAGAGAGAGAGAGAGAGAGACAGAGAGAGAGAGAGAGAGAGAGAGAGAGAGAGACAGAGAGAGAGAGAGAGAGAGATAGAGAGACAGAGAGAGAGAGAGAGAGAGAGAGAGAGAGAGAGAGAGAGAGAGAGAGAGAGACAGAGAGAGAGAGAGAGAGAGAGAGAGAGAGAGAGAGAGAGAGAGAGAGAGAGAGAGATAGAGAGAGAGAGAGAGAGAGAGAGAGAGACAGAGAGAGAGAGAGAGAGAGAGAGAGAGATAGAGAGAGAGAGAGAGAGAGAGAGAGAGAGAGAGAGAGAGAGAGACAGAGAGAGAGAGAGAGAGAGAGAGAGAGACACCACCCCAGTCAGTGTGCAGCTGCAGTTTCCTCGCGACAATCGATGATTCAATCAATGAACAAGACAGCAGAGAGAGTTTCATGTTTTGACATTTTAAAGTTCGTCAAATAACTGAAGGTAAGTTCAGATTCTGAACTAGACTTTCATTGAAAAAAAGCAGCATTTAAAAAGTAGTCGAGACTTCTGGACTTTTTTTTTTAAAATACATTTTTGACACTTTTTTTACATCCTGATTTGTATTGTTTGTACCTGTATTGTTGTCCTATTTTAGCGACTTTGAGACTCTTTATATTCAGGCTGTGAAACCGGTTGCTAGCTGTCAGCTGTGTGGTAGCTGCTTTTAAAAATGCTAATCTCCATGGCAGCTAAGGAACTTTTTTAGGACTTAACAAACTGTAAATGATAAGACAAGTGTGCAGCAAAGCACATATCACCAGGTTCAACTTAAAACCACTAAAGAAAAAAAAAAAAGCTGATCTTACTTTTTTTTTGTTCGCATCATCCTAAGGGAAATCAATTCCTCTGACCTGATATGGTCCTCTCTGTCAAAATGTCTATTAGTTCTTGCATTATTGTTGTAGGCCATTTTGCTGAGATCTTTCACCTTGTCCGTGTACAGGTAGCAACGGTAATGTTATATGTTCTCACTCAAACTCACTGCCACTGTGGCTGCATACGCCCATCTTCAGGGCTCCAGAGGCCAGCATCCTCCTTTTAACATCCCACGTGTTTCAATAAAGAATTGTTTTGTTTGTGGAGCTCTTGCTGGATTTGCTATTACAGTTAACTTTCATATCCTCATCTCGTCTGTTTACACGTGGCGACGCTATGTGTTTAAATGTAGCCTACTGCACAGTTAGTGTCCCGACCTCTGACCTCGTTAAAACTGGGGATAGGGAAATAGGCACGGGAAGTGTGGGAAGTGGGGGTGCTGCAGCACCCCCCGGGTGGCGTTGCTTTAGAACTGCGATGACAATAAAATGAAAGCTGTTCCACGACATTTTGTATGTCATGTTTGGAGTGTGGGATGAAGAGAGGGATCATTGTTGTAATTGGTCAATTGTGTATTGGCCAATCAGATTTGTCTTGACACAATTGCGATTCAGCCTCGCGCCGTATGCACGCACACTCACAGCAACACACAACAACGAACAGTGTTGGGGAGTAACGGAATACATGTAACGGCGTTACGTATTCAGAATACAGATTATGAGTAACTGTATTCCGTTACAGTTACAATTTAAATAGTTGGTATTTAGAATACAGTTACATTGTTAAAAGCAATGGATTACATGACGATACTTCTCCGTTTCACGAGTTTATTCACTCTGAATAAATTAAGGCAACTTAATGCATTTTCCAGAAGCCCCGATATGAAATAGAAAAAAATAGCTATTTGTGTGATCAGTCACAATGGAGTCGGAACCGGCACGACAGAGCCAGGGCAGCAATACGTTTCTATCTTGGAAATTCAAACAGCATTTCACATTAAAGAAGGAAGAGGGAGAATGAAATACAGCTGACTGTGCCGTGCAGCCTCTGCTTGCCAGCAACCAGCCTCCTTTCAGCTCCAAATGACTCCACCTCCAACCTGAAGAAGCATCTTAAAGTAAGTTATATTTTTAATTAGCCAAGGGTAGTTGTCTGCTGTAGTTTTACTGGTCACCTTGCTATTTTAACATTGACGTGGGACTTTACATTCTCCTAGGTGCTGATTTACTAGCTCCAGAGCAGTTTAAAGACTATAGCCCTGTTTGACATGCTAACTAACGTTAGCTAAAATTAGCTTCTGGTAGCTTAGACCGCGGTTAGATTTTTGTAGTATGCAGTTCGGGAATACCAATACAAAAATCTATCTGCTTGTTCAGGTACACATTCAGCTAGTTGGAATAAAAAGAACACACCAGTATAGGCCTGTTTAGTAAGCTGGATGTGATAGCCGCATTCCTACACTTATAAAACGCAATTCAATGTGGAAGTAATCCTGAAGTAATCCAAGTATTCAGAATACGTAACGGAATACGTTACAAATTACATTTGTGGGCATGTATTCTGTATTCTGTAACGAAATAAGTTTTGAAAGTATCCTTCCCAACACTGACAACAAATGAGTTTCTACTATATCTATCAGCGCTACTCATCCAGAATACTTCCTGGAGGGGAGGAGCAAGTGAGTTTTTAAAAGGAGACAGAGGTAGAGTGGCCTGCAGAATACAGAGTCTGTGATATTTAGACTCTACATAGACCGTGGAACCCCCGCCAGCACCCCGTGCCGAAAATATCTTCCTGCGCATCTGGATAGGGACACTGATTGGTGACTTTGATTGACGGACACACATTCCTCTCCAAATGACTGCAAGAGGACACAAAATGAGTGCCAAATAAGCCCACATTTTGCTGCCTTGCCAAAGTGTCACATTAGGCAGTTGCCTAGTCTGCCTATAAGCACGCATTGATGTCAAAGTACTCTCTGGGTTTGGGTGGATGATTTCAGGTAATTGATTTGTATGCCGTCAGAGCCGATTAACACATTCTCACACAATATTAATACTTTCACAAATGGTCAAAATAATGTGGTCATATCTGTTGTGACTTTCAACAAAACATATCTCTTAAAATAATAACAGGTGAACTTGTTTCAGACGCTGCTCTGTGGTGCGCTGTGTAACTTTGGCTTCAGAGATCCAGCCAATCACAGCTCTGTAAACATATGGTCACAGTGATTTTACGTGTCAGAGAGGAGAGTAAAGTTCTCTCATTAACTGGTTTATTAAACCACTCAAAACAGAACATCAGATTAGATTCTGATCCATAAAGTCTAAACCCTCCGAGGTAGACTGACCCCGAGCTAACGGAGGTTTCTACTCCGGTAGAAGACACACGGGTACAAATAACCTGAACCTGTTATAGAATATAGAAACAAACATAGATTAATTTTACTCCATAATATATGATAACTATTTCTGCTTTCCTCTCTCAGATCCATCCATCCATCCATCTATCTACAGATCCATCCATCCATCCATCCATCCATCCATCTATCTACACATCCATCCATCCATCCATCCACCCATCCATCCATTGATCTATCCATCCATCCATCCATCCATCCATCCATCTATCCATCCATCCATCCATCCACCCATCCATCCATCCACCCATCCATCCATCAAGATGAGTAGTGGCGGCGGCGGCGGTGGGGGCGGCCGTTACGGCGGCGGAGGAGGCGGAGGAGGGGGAGGAGGCGGAGGAGGGGGAGGAGGCGGAGGAGGGGGAGGAGGGGGAGGAGGGGGTGGAGGGGGTGGGGGCGGAGGAGGAGGTGGGGGCGGAGGAGGCGGAGGAGGAGGAGGGAGCAACGGAGGTGATTACATCTGCTGCCCCTGCTTTCTCAATTTATTCAGCTGCTGTTTTAAAGGCTAATAAAAACAGTGTGTCACAATGTGTCTCAGTCCTGAGTGTAACAATATGATAATTATAAATATTATTAGCTGCTGTATTAAAGACTAATAAAAAATATGAGTGTGTCCAAAGGTGTCTCAGTCCTGAGTGTAATGACATTGTGTCTGAAAATGATAACTTATCCATCCATCTATCTATCCATCCATCCACCCATCCATCTATCCATCGTCCATCATCCCAACCATCTATCCATCCATCCATCCACCCATCCATCAATCCATCATCCATCCACCCATCCATCTATCCACCCATCCATCTATCCATCATCCATCCACCCATCCATCTATCCATCCATCCATCTATCCATCATCCATCCACCCATCCATCTATCCATCCATCCATCTATCAAGATGAGTAGTGGCGTTGGTGGAGGGGGCAGCGGAGGCTGCGGTGACGATGGAGGCGGATGGGGGCGATATCTGCTGTTCCTGCTTTGACTTTATTATATATATATGGTCTGAAGACTAATGAAAAAAGTGTGTTTCATAATGTGTCTGAGTCCTAAATGTAATGAAATGATACCTTATTATCACTGAGAGAATTATTTGATTTGAGCAAACAAAAGTCTCAATAAACGTAGTTACAGTGTAAAAGATTTCCTGTATATTTAAAGTAAATAGCACAATATTTCTGTAAAGAAGATAAAAGTCCTTACACTTTTATCCAAAAATGTTAGTTGTGTCATTTCTGATGTATCTGTCCCATATCATCAGTCTATTTCGTCTGCTTTTATATTATATTGCTATTTGACCAAATCACACTCATTTCAGCCTCCAGCCTTCATTCTGGCTAAAACCTATAACTCGCTGAATTTTCTTCTTAAACTTTTATATAATGTACCTACCATGAAGAAAACTTTTCTCTCTCTTTTTCAGTGTGTGTGTGTGTGCATGCGTGCGTGAGTGTGTGTGTGTAATTTCCCGTAAAGAAGTCCAAGTGTTCAGTGTTGCCGTGCAACAGCATCATCTGATGTGTTCCTCATATCAATCATATCAAGTTTAATTGTGTTGAAACAAATTCCACAAATATCCTTCCGCTCTTCTCAGACTCAGCAGACTTTTCTAAGAGTTGATCTCGGTCCAGTGGGGGTGAGAGAAGCTGCAAAGTCACATTCAGTTCTCCACCTGCTTTGTCTGACAGAAGGGTGTAACTTCTTCTTACAAACACTTAATCAAGTTTTGTGTTTTGGGGAATGAGTTGACTTTTAAAACACAACAACAATCTCATGACAACCTTCAGTCTGAATGTATGTGGGGTAGATGAATATGTCTTTGTCAGCTGATATAAAAATCACCTCTTTTGATTAATTCTATTGAATCGGTATATTCAGATTTATACTAAATTATCTTTCCTCCTGATTCTCTCCCCTGAGTGGCTCCTTTTATTTAAATTATTGACCCACCCACCATATTAAAATGAGTCACTCATCGGAGAGAATCAGGAGGAATGATAATTTGGTATAAATCTGAATATACCGATTCAGTAGAATTAATCAATCAATTGTCATAACATTGTTTAAAAACATTGTTGTCATGTTTTATTAAGTCAACTGTATTTAATGTTTCCTCATTCCCCTAAACACTTAATAACACTTGAGGCACAGAGCCAAAAGTACGAGGAAACCATCTACCGATAATTTCCTTGCATATCTGTAAGAAGAAGCTAGCACAGAGCCAGAAGTTTAAGGAAACAGAATTTCAGTCAAGCAGGTGACATGTTCCTGGACCTCTCTACATAGTTGGAGTTCTCAATGTAAAATCCAAAGTTACACCCTTCTGTCAGACAAAGCAGGTGGAGAACTCAATATTACTTGCAACTTCTCTAGCCCCCATCCGACTGAGATCAAATTACTAGAAAAGTCACCTAACTGCTGAGTGGCAGCAGTAGGGTCGGGTACCGTTTGGATTTTTACGATTCCGATGCCGATACTTTTAAAACGATTCCAATTCCTAAACGATTCTTAAACCGAATCTTGAAAAACTGAAAAATGACATAAAAGAAAGGCTTTTTATGGAGTTTTTTTTTTAAATTGAAAATTATTTTAATTTAACTATATATTAACGTTTAAATATAATAACTAAACCTAAGTCACCCAACACATAACTACAATAATTTAACAAATAACAGTTACACTATTAACAAGTAACAACAAAATAAATGTTGAGTTGGTATGCCAACCAGCTTCAAACTTTAACAGTTCTTTAGCAGAAAAATGACCATATTTGCCTTCTCTGGCGAGATAGGACACCTCTCCTGACTTATGGCATGTCCTGCACAGGAGAAAACTCTCTCAGATGGTGTCCAAGAGGTCTGTACACACACAGGTAGGAGTTTAAAAGGGCAGACCCCTAACCCACCACCAAGCTGCAGGGTCCTGTCCTGAACGATAGACTAGCAGAGTAAGTGCAATGTTAACTAGCGATCACGTGCAGTCAGTGAATAGTTAATATGCTTTTACGTCCGTTTTGGTGAGCCCAGAGGAAAATATGACATTTTAAAAGTAGCCTACATTTACGGGAGCTAGTGTTAAGAAATATCTAAAAGACGTGTTCTTCAATTTCTGGAGGAAGGAGGAGAGGCTGGGGTCGAATTGAAAGTTAAGCAAGAGGTTTAATAAAACAACATGGAAACAACAGTCAAAACACAATCAAACATAAAACATAAAACATAAAACACTGCCAGCAGCAGACTGCAAAACATGCCTCCCCTGTCGGGTCACAGTTAGCAGCCATGCGACATGACAAAGCAAATACACTGTAAACAGCCGACTGCAGCAGTTTCCCCTTGTGGGGTCACAGGCTGTAGTCCCGAATCTTACTCAGGATCAGAATTATATCCCTTGGAATTGTGGGTGTTTCCCTGAATGGAAACTGTCCCAGGTTAAAGACACACCTCTGATTTCAGGTTTACTCCAGGTCACAGACAAAGGTCGTTTCACATGGTAGTGCCGATTCTGTTCAAGTTTACAGAGTTTGCATTTCCTTTGTTCTAATCACGTCTGGTCCTGCAGGGAGTGGCTCCCCAAAACCAGAAACAATCGTTACCTTTCCTGTGGGGACAATGAGTCTTCTTCATATGCTAAATGTCAGATCTGATTCATTCTTTAGAAGCTAGGTTTTGGGTGAGGCAGTCAAATGCTGATTAGTGTAGTTACTTGATTAAATTTAGCTGCAGGCCCCATTAAACATTGTTTTCCAAACATAGCCTGGCTTTAACTTTTTTAAACCTAACACTAGCTAACGGTAGACTACAGAGAAAGTGGGATACTTTTACCTCCGTTTCAGAGCGTGTACATAAAGCCGTCTATCAGCAGATCGTAGAGTGCATGTCTAAGAGTAGCGCGGACACGCGCTTCACACCGCGAGCGGGCATGTGCGCCACACGGCAGAAAAGGGAGAAAGACAAACGAGTCTGCCGCTGTCCGGAGCAACAGAGGGAAAATATTTCAGTCAAACCGAAATATGCGTTCTAATCCGGTCCGAATACTACCGTTTGCGTAGGAACCGGTACCATAGTGGAACCGGGTTTCGGTACCCAACCCTAGGCAGCAGCCGGAGGCTGAGAAGAGTGGGAGGATATTTGTGGAATTTGGAACACACACACACACAAACACACACACACACACACACACACACACACACACAGTGCACACATGCATATACACACACACGCACACACACAGACACACACACATACAAACACAGTGCACACATGCATACACACACAAACACAGGCACACAGACACACAGACACACACACACACACACACACACACACACACACAAACTCAAACAGAAACACAAAAATTCCCATTTTAAATATCTGTACATATTTATATCTAATGTTAAATGTTGCTGTCTTTACATTTTTATTAGAATATACTTTTTGTTTTTTGAGAGAGAGGGAGGGAGGGAGAGCGAGAGAGAGAGAGAGAGAGAGAGACACCACCCAGTCCTCTTGCACAATTGATCCATCAACGGACTTAGCGAGACAGCGGAGAGAGAGATTAATGTTTTTAACGTGCTTCAAATAACTGAAGGTAAATTCAGATTCTGAACCAGACTCCACTGAAAAAGCGATGTATTTCAGAAGTATTCGAGACTTTTAGGAATCAATGTTTCACAGGACGTTGTTGAATAACTTATTTGTATCTTTGTTTTTGCTTAATTCGTATTTGATAGTTCAACAAGTAACAGCTGTTTCACGTGAAGTCCACATTTCTTTGAATCGGTATCAGTGCGCGCTGTTAACCCTGAAATCTCATGTAAGATGAGATCAGGAAAAACTTCTAAAAGTGTCAGTATCTTTAAAATCAGCGTGGCGTGGTGAATTTTATGTTAGGAATCTTTGTCTTTGTAAAATATCATCAATGTTATTTTCTTCTGGTGGTAATTCTTACCGGTGCGCCTGAAAACACTGAAATGAGAGATGTATGGACTCTGTAGAAAGGGTTGACTTATATTTCTGTAAATAGTATCTAATGGTCAGTGTTGGGAGAAACGTGTTACAGAAGTAACGCAATAGCCTATATGACACGAACTTCCACTTTACATCTCAGCCAGTTCTTTAACTTCCGGTGTGTTAGCTAGCGTTCGTCAATCGTCAGTGAAGCAGATAATATGGCAGTGTTTTTTACCTGATCGCTTCAGGATTTACCTAGGATGAATTTAAACGACGTGAGTCGTATCATAGCTCAGAACTCTTCAACATCGACGGCGATGAAAAACAAGGGGTTCAAACTGTATGTGACGAACTACATAACAACTACAAAGGTAAGTTTCCAATGTTATTAGCCCTTAGCATGTCTGTTTCCTACATTAACATAGCAGCTAGCGATAGGCTAACGGTATCAGCTGTGCTTGTGCTTACTTGTTTTTGCGTGTTATTTGTGTACAATATAATATATTAACCCCAGTGTTCATCTCAGTTTAAAACAAGAGTCCGACAGGAGAGATAACGATTAGGTCTGAGTGCTTCAGAAGTACGGAGAAATGAAAAAAGTCTCACAGTCCAAGTGTAAGGTATCCTGCAGGTTCAGATGAGGTTCATGATACATGAGTTACTCAAATCAAGTTTCTGTGAGTCATGGCATTGCTTTGAATTAAATTATGACTAAACAAAAATGCTCAACTAGGCTACCTAATAACTACAGGCTATATTTTTCATAATGTGTATTGTCACATAGCTATGTTCCATGTGATCTGACCCAGTATTGGAAAACATGCAGAAAGAAAATCTCACAGAAACTATATTGTGTTCAGAGTTATCTTACTTCTTTACTTTCTTTACTACTACTTCCCTCTGTTAGTAAATGAGTAAAGTGAGCATAATCATAAAATTTGGCTTTTGGAATTTTGCATAATAAAGTAGGCTGTAGACTAGGCCTACCACACATAAGTTGCACTTTTATAGTGTCTCACTTTTCTCATTTCTTCTTACAAGCTCCCAGCCTAGGCTACATACAGTTCATTACAGTTCTCACACGGTGTTCAAGACTATCTTATAGGTGCAGTTAGTGATTCTTGATGAAATTGTGCATGTTTAGGTCTATGTTTACATTAGTTAGCAAAAGCTGTTCTCCAACACCTTTTTATGGGGTACTCAAGAGAATATAGGGGAAGTCAATCATGGGGACATGGGGTTAGTTGAATTAATTAAAGTTTCGCTCACTGCACCTGTAACGTTTAATTTCTCTTGCAACTGGACATTTTTCAATCTCTAACGTGTTTTGTAACAGATTGCGCTGAGGTATTCAAAGCCTGTGATGCTCGAAAGCTGTACATGTACGTGTGTGGCTGGCTCTGCCCTGTGCAACCACGTGGCAGCTCTTTTGTACCAAACCAACATTATTCGCAGCTGGAGCTCAAGGCCGTTCCACCGGTGCACAGCTGCACAGAGACAGAGCAGAGGTGGCACAAACCAAGAACCATGGTAACTCACCTTTTAAACATACGCTAACAGTTTCATTAATGTATGTTAACTAGGGCTGTCAAAATTAACGCGTTAATTTTTGCGTAAATTTTTTAATATTTAACTCGTTAAAAAAAATTAACGAAATTAACGCAGCTGTGTTTGTTTACTTCATGTGGTGGCTGAGAAACGTAATACGTCTACATAACAGCAGGCGGCGCTACTCTGTATTGTTGCCCAAGTAATGAAAACCGGCAGCTGATTGGACGAACGCGTCACATGGGTTTGTTTTCTCCGGATATTGAGAGCCAGACTGTCATAGCGGCCGTTCAGAATACGATCTCATATTGTACTAAAATAGTTCACTGAAACATGTTTCTGGAAACATTTTAAGCGAGAAATAGGCCGTGATGCAGTTGCTAAATCTGTCTTCATTTCAGATCAACAAAGGTCAGTTTAGAAGATTTTCGTCAGATTTTGAGAGACTCTAGTCACCTCATTCCGCTCGCCATTTCCGGGTGAGTCCCGACTGCCCTGCCGCCGACTGAACTCTCGGCTCGTTGGAGATGAACCGAACTCTCGGCTCGTTGGAGATGAACTGAACTCTCGGCTCGTTGGAGATGAACTGAACTCTCGGCTCGTTGGAGATGACCTGAACTCTCGGCTCTTTTGGAGATAAACTGAACTCTCGGCTCGTTGGAGATGAACCGAACTCTCGGCTCGTTGGAGATGAACTGAACTCTCGGCTCGTTGGAGATGAACTGAACTCTCGGCTCGTTGGAGATGACCTGAACTCTCGGCTCTTTGGAGATAAACTGAACTCTCGGCTCGTTGGAGATGAACCGAACTCTCGGCTCGTTGGAGATGAACTGAACTCTCGGCTCGTTGGAGATGAACTGAACTCTCGGCTCGTTGCAGATGAACTGCTCCTCGCCTGTAAAGTAGACGAGAGCAGGCGACAGCAGCCGGGGACGGTGACAGTTTCTAGCCGTTTCAGCAGCCTTCAGCAGGACTAAATAAGCCAAATTGTTGCTGCTGTTGTTCTGAAAGATATTAAACATTCTGAACTTAGCACAACCTTTCTTTGTTTGTTTTTTTCTTCATATTTGCAAAGTTAAGTGATTTAGCATTTAAATATCCATTATTACAAGCTTCAGTCTCAATTTAAAAAAGCGATTAATCGCGATTAATTACAGCAAATTGTGCAATTAATTAGTTAATTTTTTTTTATCGATTGACAGCCCTAATGTTAACGTTTACTAAAACGTGTTTGATTTCATTGCAGGGTGTTAAACCTGGTCTGGTGAACAAGATGATGATCCTCTCAGCCCGACCAAAAGAAAGAAGGCTGGTAGAAGGAATCAAGTTTGTATTGTTACTGCATTATTGTATTGCTATTGCATTAATGAAATGCTTACAAACTTAAAACACAATCACTCTAGGTCTTTTTTTGTTGTCTTTACTGCTACTTCACTTCTACTTATGCTTTAGCATATAATAATTAGATTGTTTTTGTCTTTTGTTCTGTCTTTTTCACAGAAGCAACCTGTATAGAGGAGTAACTTCCCCCTTGCCTGAACCTGCCACACTTAATGTCGGAGCTGTGTACCAGGACATTCCTGCTGATCTGGCTCCCATGATCACAACAATGTCCGTATCGAGTGATGTACCTCTGGTTGACTCCATGTTCGGTACAGTTCAGGAGGGAAGTGTGCTGTCCTATCAGATGCCTACAAAGGTAGTGCCCCAAACCTTTCCACATCAAACTGTGCTTTTGTCTACACTGAACAGCAACATCACCACATGTCATCCCTCAAAACATCACTAGAGATGGCACACCAAATCGAAATCTCTACTAGAGAGCAGAGTACCTGCACTGAGTGGCACCAACTTAGGCACCCCCGTATCACCTCGACCAGATTTAGAGAGGTCTGTCACACAAACGCACAAACATCTGCTGAAAATCTGGCCAAACGGCTTCTCAGACCTTGCCATCAGACAGCTGACATGAGAAGGGGGCTTGAAATGGAATGTACAGCAATAGAGGAGTACTGCAGAGTAAGGGAAGTAAACCACTATCAGTGTGGGTTCCTTATCCATCCTGATGCCCCGTGGATGGGCTCGTCCCCTGATGGGATGGTCTATGACCCCAAGAGCCAGCCTGTCTTTGGACTTGTTGAAGTTAAGTGCCCAAACGTAGCAAGCTATGTGGACTGTCCATACATTGCACTCCGTGACGGAACACCAACTTTGAGGAAAACCCATCCTTACTTCTGGCAGGTACAGGGCCAGATGCTGATTTCTGGATGTGAGTGGTGTGATTTTGTTGTTTACACACAGGAGGACATGTTCGTAGAAAGGATTCCCCGTGACAATGAAATCACTGACATCATCAAAGAGAGGGTTGATTACTTTTTTTTCTATGTTTACCTCAGCACTTTCTTGTGTAGCAAAAAAGTGCCATTTTGAATTGCAAAATATGTGTAAAGCAGTACATGTGTTTAGACTTTTGGAGACTTCAGAAGAGGTTTTGCTCTGTGTCAGTTAAAATAATTGTGCTATGCATGTCATTTTAGTGTTTTAGCAATTGGAAAAAAAACTTTAAGAGAACACTTTTCTATCTGTATTCGGTCTCTGTGTGTGTGTGTGTGTGTGTGTGAGAGTGTGTGTGTGTGTGCGTGCGTGTGTGTGTGTGTGTGTAATTTCCTGTAAAAAGCGTGTCTTTAGAGAAAACAAAAATAAAAGTCCCTTTCCATAAAGAACCAGTTGGTTCAGTGTTGTCGTGCAACATCATCATCTGATGTGATCCTCATATCAATCATATCAAGTTTAATTGTGCTGAAACAAATTCCACAAATATTCTCCCACTCTTCTCAGACTTTGGCTGCTGCCACTCAGCAGTTAGGTGACTTTTCTAAGCATTTGATCTCGGACAATGGGGGTGAGAGAAGCTGCAAAGTCACATTCAGATCTCCACCTGCTTTTCTGACAGAAAGGTGTAACTTTGGGTTTAACATTGAGTTCTCCAATTATGTAGGGAGGTCCCGGAACATTCAATTCAATTCAATTTTATTTATAGTATCAAATCATAACTTAGGTTATCTCGAGACACTTTACAGATAGAGTAGGTCTAGACCACACTCTATAATTTACAAAGCCCCAACAATTCCAACAATTCCAGTAATTCCCTCAAGAGCAAGCAGTGCGACAGTGGCGAGGAAAAACTCCCTCTGGGGAAGAAACCTCGGACAGACCCAGGCTCTTGGTAGGCGGTGTCTGACGGGCCGGTTGGGGGTGTGATGAACAGTGGCGATAATAGTCACATTAATAATGGAACAGTGACTGGATGTAGCGGGGAGCAGCAGGGTTCAGCAGGAAGCAGCATGACATTGCAGGGCACCGCTGAGCTCAGCAGGGAGTGCAGCAGGACCACGGCGACAGCTGCAACCAGGATCTTGGTGCCAACGTTCTCCAAGGAAATACGCTGGGGGAAAAAACATAAGGACTCCGGGGAGTAAACTCCCCAGACGCTAGGATTAGTAACAAGCATTTCTGGGACGGGATACACACAAATAGTAATAATAAAAGTAATAGAAAGGGAGAGGAGAGAGCAGCTCAGTGTGTCAAAGGAAGGAAGTCCCCCGGCAGTCTAGAACTATAACAGCGTAACTATAACAGCGTAACTAAGAGAGACAGGTCATAAGGAGAGGTAGCTATTTCGGGCTTAGAACTCTCCCCCTGCCGGATCGGGCTTGGCTGGCCTGCCTCCCTCTACTTTGTTATGTATTATTAATCTAACAATTATGAAGAGAAGCAGGTGGGCCAGTTAGGTGAACACTGCAACTCCTCACTCCCTAACTATAAGCTTTATCAAATAGGAGAGTTTTAAGTTCATTCTTGAAAGCGATTACAGTTTCTGCCCCCCGAACCCAGATCGGGAGCTGGTTCCATAGGAGAGGAGCCTGATAACTAAAGGCTCTGGCTCCCAGTCTACTTTTAGAGACTCTAGGAACCACCAGTAACTTTGCATTCTGGGAGCGCAGTGCTCTAGTGGGACAATAGGGTATTAGGAGCTCTTCTAGATATGATGGTGCTAGACCATTTAGAGCTTTGTAGGTCAAGAGAAGGATTTTAAACTCAATCCTGGATTCAACAGGAAGCCAGTGCAGAGAAGCTAATACAGGAGAAATATGATCTCTTTTCTTAGTTCTTGTGAGAACACGCGCTGCAGCATTCTGGATCAGCTGGAGAGTCTTAAGGGACATATTTGAGCAACCTGACAGTAGGGAATTACAATAGTCCAGCCTGGAAGTAACAAATACATGGACTAGTTTTTCAGCATCGTTTTGAGACAGGATATTCCTAATTTTGGCAATGTTACGAAGATGAAAAAAGGCTGTTCTTGAGGTTTGTTTTAGATTGGCATTAAAGGATATATCCTGATCAAAAACATGTCTGTCCATATAGACTGTTTCACATTCATCTGCTGATGGGTCTGACATTCTGTTTCCTTATACTTCTGGCTCTGTGCCAGCTTCTTCTTACAGACACGTAATCAAGCGAATAAATATGTCTTTGTCAGCTAGTGGAATAGGTATATTCAGATTTATACCAAATTATCATTCCTCCTGATTCCTCACTGAGTGACTTGGAGATCTCAATGTTAAACCCAAAGTTACACCCTTCTGTCAGACAAAGCAGGTCATGACCTGAATGTGACTTTGCTTCTCTCGTCCCCATTGGACCGAAATCAGATGCTTAGAAAAAGCATTGCTGAGTGGCAGCAGCCGGTGTCTGAGAAGAGTGGGAGAATATTTGTGGAATTTGTTTCAACACAACTGAACTTGAAATGATTGATATGAAGAACACATCAGGTGATGCTGTTGCACGACAATGTCTGAACCAACTGGTTCTTTATGGAAAGGGACTTTTAGTTTTGTTTTCTCTGAACACACACATACACACAAACAAACACACAAGAGAGAGAGGGACAGAGACACCACCCAGTCCTCATGCAGCTGCAGTTTCCTCGCGCACAATCGATCCTTCAATCAGCGTAGTGACACAGCAGAGAGAGAGAATAATGTTTTGACATTTTAATGTTCCTCAAATAACTGAAGGTAAGTTCAGATTCTGAACCAGACTCAAAAAAACAAAGCATTTAAGTAGTCCAGACTTTTAGGACTCAATGTTTAATAACTTATTTATATTTTTTTATGTTTTTGCTTAATTTAGTTAACAGCTGTTTCACGTGAAGTCCACATTTCTTTGAATGCTGTTAATGCTTAAACCTCACGTAAGAAAACTTATAAAAGGGTCAATATCTATTAAATCTGCGCGGCGTGGTGAATTTGATGGTAGCCAAATGAAAGAGTGGAAACTTTGACTTTGTAAAATATCATAAATCTTATTTTCTTCCGGTGATAATTCTTACTGGTGCGCCTGAAAACACTAAAATGAGAGATTTATGGAGGGCATTGCGCTGCAAACTCAACACTGTAGAAAGAGTTGACTCATATCTCTGTTGTAAAAAGTGTCTAATGGTTTAGTTTATAATAATATGTATGTAATATGTATATGTATATTGTATTATGTGTTATATGGACCTGTGTCTGCAATAAAGTTTATATATATAATCATATTACTAATGTTCTGTAGCACCAGTTACACCCTTAAATACTTCTTATCTTCAGACCAAGGTGGAATGGAATCACCATCATACGCACACACACACACACACACACACACACACACACACACACACACACACACACACACACACACACACACACACACACACACACACGTGGTACATTCAGCACACCACTCTACTGTATGTGACCTGCAAAATGTGATTACTCATATCAAAATAATGAACTCCTGTTTCAAATGTAAATAAATCCATCAGTGGATAAATCATTGTCATCAAAACAAAATGTGCCTTTATTATTGCTTTGAAAATCACCAGAAACCAGGCTGTTTTATTATTAATTTTACTATATATATTCTTATCTTATTTGCCTACTATCTCTGCTTTCCTCTTTTAGATCTATCCATCTGTCAAGATGAGTGACGGCTGCTGGGGCAATAATATATGTAACTTACAGACATATTGTTTGGCTAAAACTGACATTTGGATATTGAACTTGATAACAAAATTCTTCCTGCACACATAATTTTTCTCTCTCTCTCTCTCTCTCTCTCTCCCTCTCTATCTCTCTCTCTCTCTCTCCCTCTATTTCTCCCTCTCTCTTTCTCTATCTCAGTTTTCATCAAGAAAACGCCTCACCAGGTAACTGAAAATGTAATTTATTAAGCTGTGGAATGGAATGAAAAAGAGCGGCAAATAAAGCTGGTTTCAAAAATCTAAATCTCTCTCCCCCTCTCTCTGTCTCTCAGCTTTCATCGAAGAAACCGTCTGGGTTGAAAACAGAGCCACACCAGGTTACTGACATGTGGATATTGCCGGTAACAAAAAACAAAATTCTTGTTGCACACGTAACGTGTCTCTTTCTCTCTCTCTCTCTCTCTCTGTCTCTCTCTCTCTCTCTCTCTCTTTCTCTCAGCTTTCATCGAAGAAACCATCTGGGTTGAAGACAGAGCCACACCAGGTAACTGACATATTAGCACTCTGTCTCTGCCTCTTTGTCTCTCTCTCTCTCTCTCTCTCTCTCTCTCTCTCTCTCTCTCTGTGTCTATACAAACCACCATTAACTAAAAGAGTAGCCGACCTCCAGTGGAGAGTTAGGAGTTAGGGGATGTTTCTCCAAATAAATGTTCATCCTCGGGTTCCGGTACAGTAAGTAGAGACATAAATGTCAGCTGTTAAACTTGATCTTGGGCAAATCCAAGATGGCGGTGTATGTGAGCAGGAAGAGGAAGGTGGATGAGTCTGTTGCAGAGGTGGGTAGTAACGAGTTACATTTACTCCGTTACATTTACTTGAGTAAGTGTTTGAAAAAATTATACTTCCAGGAGTAGTTTTAAATGACTGTACCTTTTACTTTTACTTGAGTGGATTTGTGAAGTAGAAACTGTACTCTTACTCCGCTACATTAGGCTACAATGAGCTCCTTACTTTTCTTCCTTTAGAGCAGGGGTCACCAACCTTTTTGAAACTGAGAGCTACTTCATGGGTATTGAGTCATACGAAGGGCTACCAGTTTGATACACTCTTCTGAAATAACAAATTTGCTCAGTATATATATATGATTATTAATGATTAATGATACTCATCTATGTGAAGACACTGATCATGTTAATGATTTCTCACAATAATTATCAACAATGACTTAACAAGGTGGGAAACAGATAATATCAATATTCAATTTTCATTTTTAGAACAGGCCTGAGGGCTACTCATGTGGTCCTTGGGGGCTACCTGGTGCCCGCGGGCACCGTGTTGGTGACCCCTGCTTTAGAGACTTCCAGCATTTAGAGACTTCCGCTAAATACTCTACCACGTGACTGTGTTTCACCAATCAAATGTAGTTGTGCAGTCTTGTCAGCTGGCAACAAAAAATAAGCGACACTGATGCGTAAATCAACGCTTATCAATATCACTTCCCCATCAGTCAGGACCAAGATCTGACCATAATTACACTTGTTCTTTCCATAAACTGTCGTTGCTTTAGCCTTTTATTTCAGTTGCAACCCTGGCAGTGGAAGCTATCGTGAGAGCAAATAAAAAATATAAAAACATAATTCAAACCGCTGTGTGCATTGGCGACACACGGCTCAAGAAGTTTAGAAATAGACGATATGTAATTAAAATTTATATATTTCATAAATATACCCATCAGGGAATGTTTATGGGGTTGTCGGTCTCTAAATGTTTTAACTTTTATGAGCGCACCCCTCTCCCCTCTCTCTCTCTCTCTCTCTCTCTCTCTCGATCTTCTAAGAACAGTGACGCCGTTATCAATCGAGTATTGATTGGTCAGTAGGCGGAGCTTTTACAGCGGTTGATCTCTGACCAGGTTAGGTGATCAGCATGAGTTACCACGGCGATTGAACAAGTGATCCACCTTCGTGATACACAAATCCCTGGGTTGAACCTGAAGTTACCTCGTTAACCCCAAATCTTGCTTCATAGTCCAGGCCTCTGGCCTCATAATGAAAGAATGGTTACTTTAGTAAAAGTGCCAAACAGCAGCTCCAATACCTTGTTCTAGTTCTGCCTGCAGAGCCTGGTGAAAAAGTATAAGGTTTGGAAATTTGTGTTACTTGTGCTTGTTTATTTTTTATGTATTATTTTTTTATTGATTTTATTTCTTAAGTACTTGAATTTACCTGAATTATTTTGATTTAAGCTATTTTGTAATTAATTAATTTTAATTTATTTTATTGATTGGTTGAACTATAATTTGCCTAAAGATGATTATTTAGTATTTTTGTGTTAAAAAATAAATCAGACGTTACTCAACAGTTACTCAGTACTTGAGTAGTTTTTTTACTCTTACTCAAGTAATTATTTGAATGACGAGTTTTTACTTTTACTTGAGTCATATTATTCTGAAGTATAGTACTTTTACTTCTGAACAATTTTTGGCTACTCTACCCACCTCTGCTCTGTTGATATTAATGTGAATCTGCTGTTTACTCGGATGGTGAAAGCCAGAATCAGGAGTGACTTTAATTATTATAAAGAGATGAAGGATGTGGATCAGTTCAGTGTGACCTGTGCCCATGGTGATGTGTTGAACTCATCTTTTCTCAGGCGTTGATGTCCTGTATTTAAGTGTATATGTGTGTACGTATTTATTGGCCTGTTGAAAAGAGATAATTAACATTAATAACATTGACAGAATAAAGTTCCTTTAAAAATCTCTCTCCCTCTCTCTCTCAGCTTTCATCGAAGAAACTGTCTGGGTTGAAAACAGAGCCGCACCAGGTAACTGACATTTGGATATTGGCAGTAAAACTTTTGCTGCACATTTAACGTGTCTCTCTCTCTCTCTCTCCCTCTCTCTCCCTCCGTCTCTGTCTCTCTCCCTCTCTCTCTTTGAGTGAATGGCGGATTGAGTGTGGAAAGCGTGGATTGTGTGGTTTATGTCTTTTCATTAGTAAGTGGTGTTTTTAGAGTTTTGGTGGGTTGGTGGTGGTGTAACTGGCGGCGTGTCTTTGTTTGGCACAAAGCCGGTGGCGGAAGTCGCTGCAGCTGAGTTTGAGAAGCTGTCTTGGCGTTGTGCGATCAAACTCAACCCAGTTGTACAATGTTCTGTGGAGGTGGCAGATCTAGCGGTGGGAGAGGTGGTTGGGTTTTGCAGCATTAAGTCTGCTTCCCGTTTGAACGGAGCAATTAGTATCTTCCTGGACAGTACCTCTAAAGTTAGGGAGGTGGTGGAGAGCGGTGTAGTGATCCAAGACACTTTCACTCCGGTTCTCCCGCTGGTTAGTCCAGCCATGAGAGTAATGATCTCAAATGCTCCACCGTTCATCAAAAATTAAATGTTGGCAAAAGAGTTGTTTATGAACGTCTCACTGATGGATGCTCCATCTCAGTTCTTCTTTGGGCTACAAAAAAATAATGGACAAAGGAAGATCATTCATTCTTTGCGAATGGGTAGTGGCTCTGAAGTCTCAAACTCATCTGAGATGAGGAAGTTTTCTGCCGGTTTTAACAGAGACCTTCTTCAGTGGTCTCCCTCAGGTAAGCACAGAGGAAAACTCCCAGCTGGCAGCAGAGTTAACTCTGAAGGAGCTGACCACAGCCATGGGAAGTTTGCAGACCGGCAGAGCTCTGGGGACGGATGGCCTTCCTAGGGACTTTAAGCCTTTTTCGTCCATCTTAGGACAGGACCTGTTTGAGGTGTTAAACAATAGTCTCCAGAAAGGAAGACTTCTTCTCAGCTGCAGGAGGGCTGTCATCACCCTGCTACCTAAGAAGGCGGGCCTACATGAGCTAAAGAACTACAGACCAGTCTCTCTGCTGTGCACCAAACCCTGGCCCTTAGTTTGATGGAGGTGATGGTGTCCATTATCCACCCTGACCAGACTTTCTGTGTGCCCAGCAGGCTCATAAGTGACAATGGCACTTTAATTTGTGATGTTTTGGACCTCTCTAGTTCATTGGCTGTTGAAACTGGTCTTATTTCCATAGACCAGGAGAAGGCTGTTGACCGGGTTTAAACATCAGTATTTTTGGCAGATTCTGGCTGCTTTTGGTTTCAACCCTGGTTTTATAGCCATGATCCAGGTTCTCTACAGTGACATTGAAAGTGATCTCAAGATAAATGTCGGGTTGGGTGCTCCCTTCAGCATCAAGAGGGGGGTGAGGCAGGGCTGCTCTCTCTCAGGAATGTTATATTCATTATTAATCGAGTCTCTGCTCCACAAATTAAGAAATAATTTGAATGGTGTGTGTTTCCCTCAGTGTCCTGTCTCTTTTAAGTTTTCTGTTTATGCAGATGATTTGATTGTTTTGGTAAACTCACAAAGAGATATTGATGTTTTAAAATATACTGTGAAAGATTTTGGTTTTGTTTCATCTGCAAGCGTGAACTGGGGGAAGAGTGAGGCTGTGACGGTGGGGGAGAGTTTGCAGGATCGGCTCAGGCTTCAAGGTTGTAGGATTCTTGTAGGGTACAGATTTGATCATTGGCAAATTATCAAAGATGTTTTATCAATATTAATAAAGTTATGAATTTGGTTATTAATAACTTTATCAAATCGACAAACAATCAAAACGGGGCACCACCCTCCAAGTCAGGGACCAATAATCAAACTGTGGAACAGTCTCATTTCTGTTAAAATCCTTTAAAAAGGAAATAAAGGAAGGGGTGAATCCAAGCACTGAACTGATTGACCAGCAATTATTACAACAAGTACACAAATAATCACAAGCAACTGCTAATTAAGTATAATAAGATTTATTAACGTCACAATTATCAGTAGCTAATCAATAATCCTTCGATAATAAACTTATATACCTTTTACAATATAAAACCAAAAACAAAGCAAAAACAAAGCAGCATGGACACATCTGTGTCTGTGTGTGTGTGAGTGTGTGTGTGAGAGAGAGTGAGTTAAAAAGGAGGGGCGGTGTCGAAATGTAGTTCTAACACAAAAACAACTCCAAAAATGGCTACTCCTGTGAGCTGATCAAAACTATTTAGCCTCAAGAGGGCGGTAGTGGTGCGGGGTGCACGGAGAAGGGCCTAAGAAGCCGGGGGGTTGCTAGGCAACGCGCACGCTTAGCTGGTATGGGAGCTAGGTCCTGTGTTAGCTCTGTACGAACGTAAACCGATTCCACGTGGCTAAACTACAGCGTTAGCTCGGGAGCTACGCGGCTAGCCTGTGTCGTGTGTGTGTGTTAGTAAAAGAAGAAAGAGAAGAAGAGTAAAGAAAAGAGACACTCTGATCTTAGTTATCGATAATGACCCGCCCCCCTCAGCTACTCCGGTCTGGACCACACGTGTAGTTAGGAAAGACTGAGACTTTTTTTTACCGAGGGAAACTTTGGTCATTAGAACCACTCCAGTGGCTAACAGCTGATTTCGCGATTCTATCGCAGACAGTAATTAAAACTCCGTGAAAGGAGTGATTAAGCAGGTAGCGATTATGGTTTTAACCAGCTACTCAACACAACATCAACAGTACCATGATCTAGTGATACATTCACAGAACAGATTAATAATCACATATGGACCAGTACATGATTAAATCAGATCACCTTAATGGCAACAAGTGGTAGCGAACCCTTTGCTCATTAATAAACACACTACTTATCTCTGCCCAGACGTAAGCCTCCTTACGGTGTGTTCAGTCCGTTTGTTTCTGTCCAGAGATTTCCACAGAAATGAAACAGACGAATCCCCTGGTGCTCATCAGCAGCCACGGAGAAACTTCCTCCAAAAAGGCAGAAAGGGGGAAGTTTAGTCGACTTTGAGAAGAAAACATTGTTTGTCCTTCTCCTGCAATATGAAAACACTGGTGCGTTTTCAAGGATCCACCGAAATAAAATCCACTTTCTCCAGAAAATGGAAGTTCAGCACAAGCGCTTGCGCGCCTCCTTTCAGCAACGGAGTTGCAATGGAAGACGAGAATTTTCCTAGGATCAGGCTTCTTATAGGTTAAGACCCCCTGCTGTGTTATATAATAGGAAGACTTGAAACTCTTGAAAGGGTGAAGACTACAATCTTGTAGTTCTTTGACTTCCTGCCAGCTGTGAGGCGTTTCCCTTCTGGCTGGCACTTTCGCATAGAGGTGTGAATTACCCCGACTTTGGGGTTTACATGCAGGCCAAGATTCCTTTGTCTCTGAGCACATGTGTGTCCTGTATCCAGAGGTCAGTTTAATCTGAGGCCTTTTGGTTAATTTCCGTTTTAAATAACTTGGTCTCATCTGCCCTGTGGCACCAAATGGCCTGCGTTGATCCCCAGCCTCTCTCCTGTCCCAGGTACAGAGGCTTTATGTTGAAAGAAGAGGGAGGGCAAGGACTGGTTCATCTGACAAGCACAGGTGCTGCTTTCCACCTCCAGTTTCTAATGAGGATTCTCACTGGACCGATAAATGTTTTGTGGAGGCCTTTATCCTGCTGCATCTTGCAGTGTTTTAAAGCCTCTGCCTGGATTTTAGTTTTTAATGGACACCCACAACATGAAAAAATTGTCTCTGCTGGGTTTTAATAGGAATGGTTTTATCATGTAGAACCTACTGAGGAGACAGAGAGTGGAGCAGGCAGACTCTCTGCACTGGGTCTTGCAGGAACCTGTGCTGTTTGGGACGGTGCTGGACTATCCTGGCTGAGGAGGAGCAACTTTGTCCAGGGTGCTGAAAACTGGATTTTTACTCTGGGTCAGGTGGTGGAGGTGGCTGGGCCTCGGCTGGACAACCCGGCCCATCTGGCTGATCGACTTGGTCTCAGGTCGGTCCGGATCATCAGGCAACTTCTGGAGTACTGAGAGACATAAGTTGACTGTACATGAATGGTCCCTCCTAGACTCCTACAGAATTGGGTCACTGCTGCAGAACAAGAACGACATGTATCCTGCCCTTGGTTTGTTCTCGGATTATGAAGCCTGTGGGGCCCTCTGCTGGAGCCGGTGCGGGCTGTCTCTCTGGAAAATGCATCAGGAAAAGTTTTTTACGTTCTAATGGTGAAAACACTGAACAAGACCAAACTAACTCTAATACATTTAATGAAGCCGTATTTGAAGCTGAATCTTGCAAGTACCCTGTATAGGTATTCCCAACCCATTGAGTCAAATGCCTTTTCGGCATCTAGGCGGAGCAACATTGCACTGATGTTTTCTGATGTAATATGACTCATCACTTGTAGTATTCTCCTTATATTATCCTGTTTCTGTCTATTTAATACAAAGCCGGTTTGATCTAAGTCTACCAGCAATGAGTTCCAGTCTCTTAGATAGGATTGACACAATCAATTTATAGTGGACATTCAAGACTGATATTGGTCTGTACGAGCTGCATGCCTTTTCATCTTTGCCTTGTTTTGGGATGATAGAGATAACTACCTCGTTCCATGAACGGGGGGCTTCCCATGTTCTCAATGTATGGTTAAAGCGGAACAGGTGTTATTTGAAGTTTAAATGTTTTATACCACTCGGACGGATAGCCATCTGAACCAGGAGCCTTATTAGCTTTCCACCTTGAGATGGCTTTATTCAGTTCTGCTGTTATTTCAGCCATAATTTCTTTATTTTGTTGTTCTCCTAGGGATGGTATGTCTAGTGAACTTTGAAAATACTCTATCCTTGTAATATCAGCCATGGCCGGCTAGGTGTATAGGTCTTTATAATATAATTCAAAAACACGTTGGATATCCTCCGATAATAATCCTCCGTCTCATAATACCTTTGTTTGGTGAATTTAAGTTGTTTTCAATTTCCTCATCATATATACCATTTATGTCTTGTTTAATTTTGTTTATTCTAGTTAATATCTGAGGGTCTTTTTGCTCAGTGTGTCTAATTTCTAATCATTTCATTTTGTCTTGTAGTTAAACAAGTCTTCTCTGTTTTTCCTTTTTCCGAAAACCAGTGAGGGTAATAATTTTATCTCGAACGACTGCCTTTGCTGCATCCCATAACGTATTTGGAGACACCTCTCCATTATCATTATTTTGTAAATATGTTTCAGAGAATTTGGCCCACCCATGAGAGAGAGACATCATGGCTTTCACATGAGGAAAGTGGCAGTTCAAGATTTTTTTCAGATACAATATTAGGGTACCACTAAGGTCTATATAAAAGAGACTTCAGATACAGTATTAGGGGACCACTAAGGTCTATATAAAAGAGACTTCAGATACAGTATTAGGGGACCACTAAGGTCTATATAAAAGAGACTTCAGATACAGTATTAGGGGACCACTAAGGCCTATATAAAAGAGACTTCAGATACAGTATTAGGGGACCACTAAGGTCTATATAAAAGAGACTTCAGATACAGTATTAGGGGACCACTAAGGCCTATATAAAAGAGACTTCAGATACAGTATTAGGGGGACCACTAAGGTCTATATAAAAGAGACTTCAGATACAGTATTAGGGGACCACTAAGGCCTATATAAAAAGAGACTTCAGATACAGTATTAGGGGACCACTAAGGTCTATATAAAAGAGACTTCAGATACAGTATTAGGGGACCACTAAGGTCTATATAAAAGAGACTTCAGATACAGTATTAGGGGACCACTAAGGTCTATATAAAAGAGACTTCAGCTACAGTATTATTTATTTATTTTATTAGTTTATTTGTCAGGGACAATGTACAAAATACATTAATCTTACGAAAAGATGTTTTGTACCAGAGTTAGCTAATGCTAGTTTCCATCTGCAGTAGGGGACTACTAAGGTCTATATAAAAGAGACTTCAGATACAGTATTAGGGGGCCACTGAGGCCTATATAAAAGAGACTTCAGATACAGTATTACGGGACCACTAAGGTCTATATAAAATAGACTTCAGATACAGTATTAGGGGACTACTAAGGTCTATATAAAAGAGACTTCAGATACAGTATTAGGGGACTACTAAGGTCTATATAAAAGCATCCAAAGAGCACCATGTCATAGGACCTTTAAACTTCATCTTGGGCCAATCAAAGATGCTGTGTATGTGAGCAGAAAGGAAGGTGGATGTGAATTTACTGTTTACTCGGATGATGAAAGCCAGAATCAGGAGTGACTTTAATTATTATAAGGAGATGAAGGATGTGGATCAGTTCAGTGTGATCTGGGTCTATGGTGATGTGTTGTGCTCTGTTGAAGAAGACCAACTCATCTTTTCTCAGGAGTTGATGTCCTGTATTTAAGTGTATATATATGTACGTATTCATTGGCCTGTTGAAAAGTAACTATTTTGTAAATAACGAGATGGAACATTGATAGAATCAAGTTGCTTAAAAATCTAAATCTCCCTCTGTCTCTATTGTCATCAAAGAAAACTTCTGGGTTGAAAACAGAGCCCCACTACCAGGAGGAGGTGGAGGAGCGGGAGGTGGCGGAGCGGGAGGTGGCGGAGCGGGAGGTGGCGGAGCAGGAGGTGGCGGAGAGGGCGGAGGCAGAGGTGGCGACGGCGGTGATAATATAACTGTTTATATGTGCTGCTCCGACTGCTCCTGCTTTGACTATTTATTCAAGTGCTGTTTTAAAGACTAATTAAAAAAGAGTGTGTCATAATGTGTCTTGAGTCCTGAGTGTAATGATATTGTGTCGGGAAATAGTTATTATCACTAAGGGAATTCTTTGATTTGAAGTAAACAAAAGCCTCAATAAATGTTGTTACACTGTAAACCATTTCCTGTATATTTAAAGTAAAATGTACAATATTTCTACAGTGGTTATAAACATCTGTTTGAGCGTATATATATATATATATATATATATACATACATACATACATATATATTAGGGCCGGGACTCGATTAAAAAAAATAATCTAATTAATTAGAGGCTTTGTAATTAATTAATCGAAATTAATCGCACTTTAATTGCATAAATATTTGACCTGAGAACAGTGAGAAGTAATTTTTTTCACATGGATTTTTAGTATACCATTGAATAATGACTGAATACATAAGCTTAAGCAACAAAATATTGTTTATTTTTGTTCAACCAAGTCCAGCAGACCAGTGCAATTTTTGCCATTAAGTGTAGCAATAGCATATTTAGAAATATAGTACATTTCAGAAATTCAGGTAGCCTATAGGTAGGTAGACCTTCTGTAAACTATGTTTTTTTTAAGTAAAACACAATACCAATAGTTACCCTGGTCCTTAAACCAGTCATCTGGTGGAGTGTAGGTTGGGTGTGGGTCCTTGTACTCGGAGTCGGGCTAACGCTAGCTGCTAAATGTTTTGCGTCGAGGTGATACTTGAGGCTCGATGTGCTGCGGTGATATGAGAATTCCTTGTTGCATAGCTTGCACACAACCATGCTCTAATCGACGCTTCCATCCGTTCGTTTTTTATAACAAAATTTCCCATCCTCGGGGCCAACCAAAGCGGTCTCGTCAGCTTCTTCGTTCATGTTCACTGTGGTTTTTTGTTATCTGAAGCATTGACATATATAAAAGGTCTGAAGCATTGACATATATAAAAGGTCTGAAGCATTGACATATATAAAAGGTCTGAACCATTGACATATATAAAAGGTCTGAAGTCATGAACGCTAGTTGGTGCTCCAGTATAATCGGTCTGCCGAAACTCATCCAGTGAGAAACGTCCTGCGGTGCAAAAGTAAGTGTGATTAAAATGCGTAAAAAATGTGAGGAAAATAAGTATTTGAACACCCTGCTATTTTGCAAGTTCTCCCACTTAGAAATCATGGAGGGGTCTGAAATTGTCATCGTAGGTGCATGTCCACTGTGAGAGACATAATCTAAAATAAAAATCCAGAAATCACAATTTATGATTTTTACTATTTATTTGTATGATACAGCTGCAAATAAGTATTTGAACACCTGAGAAAATCAATGTTAATATTTGGTACAGTAGCCTTTGTTTGCAGGTACAGAGGTCAAACGTTTCCAGTAGTTTTTCACCAGGTTTGCACACACTGCAGGAGGGATTTTGGCCCACTCCTCCACACAGATCTTCTCTAGATCAGTCAGGTTTCTGGGCTGTCGCTGAGAAACACGGAGTTTGAGCTCCCTCCAAAGATTCTCTATTGGGTTTAGGTCTGGAGACTGGCTAGGCCACGCCAGAACCTTGATATGCTTCTTACAGAGCCACTCCTTGGTTATCCTGGCTCTGTGCTTCGGGTCATTGTCATGTTGGAAGACCCAGCCTCAACCCATCTTCAATGCTCTAACTGAGGGAAGGAGGTTGTTCCCCAAAATCTCGCAATACATGGCCCCGGTCATCCTCTCCTTAATACAGTGCAGTCGCCCTGTCCCATGTGCAGAGAAACACCCCCAAAGCATGATGCTACCACCCCCATGCTTCACAGTAGGGATGGTGTTCTTGGGATGGTACTCATCATTCTTCTTCCTCCAAACACGGTTAGTGGAATTATGACCAAAAAGTTCTATTTTGGTCTCATCTGACCACATGACTTTCTCCCATGACTCCTCTGGATCATCCAAATGGTCATTGGCAAACTTAAGACGGGCCTGGACATGTGCTGGTTTAAGCAGGGGAACCTTCCGTGCCATGCATGATTTCAAACCATGACGTCTTAGTGTATTACCAACAGTAACCTTGGAAACGGTGGTCCCAGCTCTTTTCATGTCATTGACCAGCTCCTCTCGTGTAGTTCTGGGCTGATTTCTCACCTTTCTTAGGATCATTGAGACCCCACGAGGTGAGATCTTGCATGGAGCCCCAGTCCGAGGGAGATTGACATGTTTAGCTTCTTCCATTTTCTAATGATTGCTCCAACAGTGGACCTTTTTTCACCAAGCTGCTTGGCAATTTCCCCGTAGCACTTTCCAGCCTTGTGGAGGTGTACAATTTTGTCTCTAGTGTCTTTGGACAGCTCTTTGGTCTTGGCCATGTTAGTAGTTGGATTCTTACTGATTGTATGGGATGGACAGGTGTCTTTATGCAGCTAACAACCTCAAACAGGTGCATCTAATTTAGGATAATAAATGGACTGGAGGTGGACATTTTAAAGGCAGACTAACAGGTCTTTGAGGGTCAGAATTCTAGCTGATAGACAGGTGTTCAAATACTTATTTGCAGCTGTATCATACAAATAAATAGTTAAAAAATCATATATTGTAATTTCTGGATGTTTGTTTTTAGATTATGTCTCTCACAGTGGACATGCACCTACGATGACAATTTCAGACCCCTCCATGATTTCCAAGTGGGAGAACTTGCAAAATAGCTGGGTGTTCAAATACTTATTTTCCTCACTGTATACATATATATATATATATATATATATATATATATATATATATATATATATATATATATATATATAAAAAATATATATAAATACATTTTTGTATAACTTCTCAAGGATCACTGTACACTTTATGGCTGTGGTGTTGCTGTAACGTCGCTGTAACCTCCACTCATTAGCATTTTTATAACTTTAAAGCATTAAATCTTCAAAATATACAGCCATGCGACACACCAATGGAAAGCTTAGCCTCTCATGATTCAATTAAGCCCACGCATAAAGCATAAGATGATTTGTAGCAGTTACACAACTGTTCAGCCGTAAACTTAAGATGTAACTGGGGGGTGAAAGTCATACAGGGAGGAGGAGGTGAGATGACTCCAAGATGTCTCTTGCATTTCTCTGATTGTCTTCATGTGTATCAGATTGCCTGTCAAAATTGTAGCGTCATACTAAGCCAAGTGTGTGTGTGCTAAACCTGGTGTTTCTGTTCACTCATTGGAGAAACTGACTCCACACTGGCCTGAGGCCTTTTGTGAAATCATGTTGCTCCTATTTGCAAATATATATATATGTTTTTAATAGAATACAAAAACCAAACTTGGTTTTAGTCTCAGTCTGTCTTATTTGTTTCAATTTACTAAACTCTGAAAACTCTTCCCCCTGCTGCAAAGTAAACTTCCACAACAAACATGGCGACGAGAATGGGGATCATGTACAGGGGTCAGATAAAAGAGACTCCGTGGTTGACTGAGGACTCGCGATCTGAGCTCCAACGATCTTCGCCTCTACCTCGCCCAAAAAGCATTCAGAGAGAGAGGATCAGAAACCACGGAGGCCTCTACTGACCCAACACTGATCTGTTAAGACGGAAGCAATTCCACGCAGCAGGGTAAGATCACACTCTAATTTAAATTGATTTAAGAGTAATTTGAATTGGCTGTAGTAAACTTCCAGAAACAAAACCTGACACTAAAATAGGATAACCACTTTGGGGTTGTTTGTATTAATTTTGGGTAGGCCTAGTCTTTTATGTTTGTGTAAATACATAGGCCTAATTGTGATCATTCTAGCAGTATTTTTGCACCATAAAACTGATCCACGCACGGGTGTGACTTTGCTTTGTAGATTTTCGGGGGACAAATCTAATTACGTTTTGAAGTAAATCTAATAAACGGTTTTTCAGAATCTGTTACATTTTTTTGTGCCTGGGTTTTTCTGAAATAAGATAGAAACCGGGCCTTACAGTGACGATTGTAAGTAGGATAGAAGTACTTCTTCCCAGTAAAATGGGTAACGGATCTGGTAGATCCGGCTCACACGTCCCTACGGGAACCGTGGTGGATGACATGGTGCAAAAATACGGCTCAAAAAGCCTGGGGTGTCTGCCGTATTGGTCTAAAACTTACAGTTTTTCCTGAAAATGGGTCTTTTAGCACGTACAAACTCAAACTGTTAAGACAGGAATTAGAGAAAGTAGAAAGAAAATTAATGGGAAAATCAATAATTAAGACACAGAATGTAAAGCTACTGAGTAGCCTACAGGAAAAACAAAGAATGTTTTAAGAAAACAGTGATCTAGGGAAAGAATGCAAACACACATGCACCAATAACCTCATCAGTTCTAACCAAAGCCTATTTCTGAGCTTTCTCTAAAAATCAGGAAGAAAAGTTGGAAAAACGGAGGGACGAAGAGGACACAGACTCAACAATCGGACAGGACCGACAACATCAGTCACACCTGCATCGGGTGGAAAGACCAACGAGTACTTGAGAAAACCATGTTTGAAGCGTTTGTCTGCATGTTACAACAGGCTGGTGGGCAACATATGGAGCGCGGACCCGAAAAAGGCTGCTCCCACGAAGGACGTGGTCGAGCCAGATGGTGCCGAGGCGGGTACCGTGGGCAAAATAATGAGCCCTACAACCGAGACCAGTGTTTGTACTGCAAGGACTTTGGACATTGGGTATGTAAATGCCCGAAGAAAAAGCAAAAAACACCTCAGACAAAGAACAACACTTGTCCCTCTGTTTGACTGAGTCCAAAAGCTGATAAGGAAGGTAGTGCTAAAAACACACACACACTCGCTTCATGCAATGAAGAAATGCTTGGCACTGATACACTGTTTTTTGTTTTTGCTATTTAGGGACAATTGATAGGTTAGAAAGTTCTGAAAAAAGAATTTAATCAGTTAAACCATTATAGTATGTTATCTTCTGAAACCTAGAAGAAAATGCCTACTACTGAGGGTAAAGTTAAAGGGGTTCCACTCACATAACTTGATTATTAGAGCTAAAGATTTGACACTGAAGTGCAGTGGTCATTCTATTTGGTCAATTGGGAATACAGGTTAAACAGTAAAAGAACAATTTTCTGTTCCTTTCTCATATACATGGGAAACTTTTTTTGGTGTCTGATTTATGTCCACTTATTTTGCTCAGGTAGTGATTTAATGTGCACTGTTAACATTGGCTTAACCTCAACACCTGATGGATTGAGAATTTCTCGTAATGATGCATACATATATACACACACATATATATATACATACATATATACATACACATATATATATATATATACACACATATATACACATGTATATATATATATATATATATATATATATATATATATATATATATATATATATATATATACATACACACACACACACACACACAGTACAGGCCAAAAGTTTGGACACACCTTCTCATTCAATGTGTTTCTTTATTTTCATGACTATATACATTATAGATTCTCACTGAAGGCATCAAAACTATGAATAAACACATGGAATTAAGTACTTAACAAAAAAGTGTGAAATAATTGAAAACATGTCTTATATTTTTGATTCCTCAAAGTAGCCACCCTTTGCTTTTTTGATAGCGCTGCAAACCCTTGGTGTTCGCTCAACGAGGTTCATGAGGTAGTCACCTGAAATGGTTTTCACTTCACAGGTGTGCCTTGTCAGGGGTAATTAGTGGAATTTTTTCCCTTATTAATGGGGTTGGGACCATCAGTTGTGTTGTGCAGAAGTCAGGTTGATACACAGCCGACAGCCCTATTGTAGAACTGTTAGAATTCATATTATGGCAAGAACCAATCAGCTAAGTAAAG
The DNA here is from genome assembly GCF_004354835.1 of Perca flavescens. Lineage (NCBI taxonomy): Eukaryota > Metazoa > Chordata > Actinopteri > Perciformes > Percidae > Perca > Perca flavescens. Next base: position 34,004,326 of record NC_041343.1, on the reverse strand, counting down.
AGAAACAAGTGGCCATCATTACTTTAACAAATGAAGGTAAGTCAGTCCGGAAAATTGCGATAACTTTGAATGTGTTCCCAAGTGCAGTTGGAAAAACCATCAAGTGCTACAATGAAACTGGCTCACATGAGGACTGCCCCAGGAAAGGAAGACCAAGAGTCACCTCTGCTGCTGAGGATAAGTTCATCCGAGTCACCAGCCTCAGAAATCGCAAGTTAACAGCAGCTCAGATTAGAGACCAGATGAATGCCACACAGTTCTAGCAGCAGACACATCTCTCATGTTTTCAGTTATTTCACACTTTTTTGTTAAGTACATAATTCCATATGTGTTCATTCATAGTTTTGATGCCTTCAGTGAGAATCTACAATGTAAATAGTCATGAAAATAAAGGAAACGCATTGAATGAGAAGGTGTGTCCTGAGAAGGTGTGTCCTGTCCTTGGCCTGTACTGTATGTATGTATGTATGTATGTATCTATCTGCCTGCCCGCCCATGACTGACCTTTTGTTCCTGAACTGATGGCTGATGAACTCTGCACCAGATAATTACTGTTGTGATGGACCATCTTCTTTAAGACTTGATTGTTCAGCTCCACAGCTCCAGGAGGTCTGTAGGTGTGAATCATCAGATGAACTTTGTCCAAAGTATTTGCATTCTTCAGCTTGCTTCATGGGATGGTTGACGACCATTCTTTCAGGATCCACTTGAAATGCTTAAAGTCATCTTGTCTGAATTCTTCAAGAGTGTTTAAATAGGACCTCCTTTGTCATTGAGGCTCCCTGTTAAGATCAGAGAACAGGACAAAGAATTGAACTGATGCATGACCAACATTACTGACGACCAAACATTTGTTTGAAAACCTGCATCTCCCCATTTGCTAGGTTTAAAACCTGGGTGTAAAGAGACCTTTGTGTAATATTATCAAGCAGCAGTCTCTGGGTCAGAAAATACTAATGCATGTTTTTTTGCAGGCATCAGAGAGAGCTTAAAGTGATTGGTGTCAATCTCAGATCCGACTGAGACAGGAAGCTCAGTGCAAATTCTTTAAGGAAGACTTCTAATCACTGCCATCACCACTATCTCTCCCTAAATCTTTTCAGCTGTTAAGATGTGTTCACTCTTCAGTACACCAATCAGAATTGGCCATAAATTAATGATCCAATCACAGCATGACTTCCTGCTTTAAGTGTCTCTATCCTTGCTATCATCTGGCTTCTCAGATGCAACCCTCCTCCTCCCCTTCCACCTCTGGGCGTCATCACCCACGGGAACCGGAGTCCCTTTCCGGCCTCCTGGTTCCCTCTCCGCCATCACCAGTGTCTAGGCTCGAGGGGGGGAATATGTCTGTTTTTCTACCCCTTTAAATATTTTAATGATGGAGTCTAATCCCCAAAGAATTTGTACATTTCATGTACATTTCATATTATGGTTATCTCCATCCATCCATCCATCCATCCATCTTTGTCCGCTTATCCGGTGTCGGGTCGCGGGGGGAGCAGCTCCAGCAGGGGACCCCAAACTTCCCTTTCCCGAGCAACATTAACCAGCTCCGACTGGGGATCCGAGAGGCGTTCCCAGGCCAGGTTGGAGATATAATCCCTCCACCTAGTCCTGGGTCTTCCCCGAGGCCTCCTCCCAGCTGGACGTGCCTGGAACACCTCCCTAGGGAGGCGCCCAGGGGGCATCCTTACCAGATGCCCGAACCACCTCAACTGGCTCCTTTCGACGCAAAGGAGCAGCGGCTCTACTCCGAGCTCCTCACGGATGATTGAGCTTCTCACCCTATCTCTAAGGGAGACGCCAGCCACCCTCCTGAGGAAATCCATTTCGCCGCTTGTACCCTGGATCTCGTTCTTTCGGTCATGACCCAGCCTTCATGACCATAGGTGAGGGTAGGAACGAAAACTGACCCGGTAGATCGAGAGCTTTGCCTTCTGGCTCAGCTCTCTTTTCGTCCTGGCGGTGCGATAGATTGAATGTAATACCGCACCCGCTGCGCCGATTCTCCGACCAATCTCCCGCTCCATTGTCCCCTCACTCGCGAACAAAACCCCAAGGAACTCCTTCACTTGGGGTAAGGACTCATTCCCTACCCGGAGAAGGCATTCCGTCGGTTTCCTGCTGAGAACCATGACCTCCGATTTAGAGGTGCTGATCCTCATCCCAACCGCTTCACACTCGGTTGCGAACTGATCCAGTGAGTGCTGAAGGTCGCAGGCCGATGATGCCATCAGGACCACATCATCTGCAAAGAGCAGCGATGAGATCCCCAGCCCACCGAACTGCAACCCCTCCCCACCTCGACTACGCCTCGATATCCTGTCCATAAATGTTACAAACAGGATTGGTGACAAAGCGCAGCCCTGGCGGAGGCCAACCCTCACCTGAAACGAGTCCGACTTACTGCCGAGAACCCGGACACAGCTCTCACTTTGGTCGTACAGAGATTGGATGGCCCTGAGTAGAGACCCCCTCACCCCATACTCCCGCAGCACCTCCCACAGGATCTCCCGGGGGACCCGGTCATACACCTTCTCCAAATCCACAAAACACATGTAGACCGGTTGGGCATACTCCCAGGCTCCCTCCAGGATCCTTGCGAGAGTGAAGAGCTGGTCCGTTGTTCCACGACCAGGACGGAATCCGCATTGTTCCTCCTCAATCCGAGGTTCGACTATTGGCCGAACCCTCCTTTCCAGCACCTTGGAGTAGACTTTACCAGGGAGACTGAGAAGTGTGATACCCCTGTAATTGGCACACACCCTCTGGTCCCCCTTTTTAAAAAGGGGAACCACCACCCCAGTCTGCCACTCCTTTTGGCACCGTCCCAGACTTCCACGCAATGTTGAAGAGGCGTGTCAACCAGGACAGCCCCTCCACACCCAGAGCCTTGAGCATTTCTGGACGGATCTCATCAATTCCGGGGCTTTGCCACTGTGGAGTTGTTTGACTACATCAGTGACTTCTGCCTGGGAAATCGACGACAATCCCCCGTTATCCTCCAGCTCTGCCTCTAACATAGAGGGCGTATTAGTCGGATTCAGGAGTTCCTCAAAGTGCTCCTTCCACCGCCCTATTACCTCCTCAGTTGAGGTCAACAGTGTCCCATCCTTATTGTACACAGCTTGGATGGTTCCCCGCTTCCCCCTCCTGAGGTGGCGAACAGTTTTCCAGAAGCACTTTGGTGCCGACCGAAAGTCCTTCTCCATGTCTTCTCCAAACTTCTCCCACACCCGCTGCTTTGCCTCTTTCACGGCAGAGGCTGCAGCCCTTCGGGCCCTTCGGTACTCTGCAACTGCCTCCGGAGTCCTCCGGGATAACATATCACGGAAAGACTCCTTCTTCAGTCGGACGGCTTCCCTGACCACCGGTGTCCACCACGGTGTTCGTGGGTTACCGCCCCTTGAGGCACCTAATATCCTAAGACCACAGCTCCTCACCGCAGCTTCAGCAATGGAAACTTTGAACATTGTCCACTCGGGTTCAATGCCCCCAGCCTCCACAGGGATGCACGAAAAGCTCCGCCGGAGGTGTGAGTTGAAAGTCTGTCGGACAGGGGCCTCCTCCAGACGTTCCCAATTTACCCGCACTACACGTTTGGGCTTACCAGGTCTGTCCAGAGTCTTCCCCCACCCTCTGACCCAACTCACCACCAGATGGTGATCGGTTAACAGCTCCACCCCTCTCTTCACCCGAGTGTCCAAAACATACGGCCTCAGATCAGATGAAATGATTATGAAATCGATCATTGACCTTCGGCCTAGGGTGCTCTGGTACCAGGTACACTTATGAGCATCCCTATGTTCGAACATGGTGTTCGTTATAGACAATCCATGACTAGCACAGAAGTCCAACAACAAACAACCACTCTGGTTTAGATCAGGGAGGCCGTTCCTCCCAATCGCGCCTCTCCAGGTGTCTCCATCATTGCCCACGTGTGCGTTGAAGTCCCCCAGCAGAACAATGGAGTCCCCCACTGGCGCCCCATGCAGGGCTCCACTCAAGGTCTCCCAGAAGGCCGAATACTCCGAACTCCTGTTTGGTGCATATGCACAAACAACAGTCAGAGTTTTCCCCCCCAAAGCGTCTGCTGCCCGGGTCTGGTCCGTCTAGGCCCCTGACCTTCACTGCCACCCATGTGGCAGCGCACCCGACCCCAGCGGTTCCTCCCACAGGTGTTGGGCCCATGGGCTGGAGAGATGGGAGCCACGTAGCTTGTTCGGGCTGTGCCCGGCCGGGCTCCGTGGCAAACCCGGCCACCAGGCGCTCGCCGACGAGCCCACCGTCTGGGCCTGGCTCCACACGGCGGCCCCGGGCTTCCTCCGGGCAGGGTCACTCCATCTCTACCTCGTTTATTCATTGGGGTTTTTGAACCATTCTTTGTCTGGCCCCTCACCTGAGACCACTTTGCCTTGGGAGACCCTACCAGGAGCACAAAGCTCCAGACAACACAGCCCTCAGGTTCACAGAGACACACAAACCTCTCCACCACGATAAGGTGATGGTTCACGGAGAACCATGCTTATCTACAATAAATATTTGCATATCTGCAACGAAGTCTCTCCTGATTGAATTGAACACCGCGGACCAGGGTCTGAGGAGTGGATAAGACTGTGTTCGATTCCCTCTGCGATACATCAATCAATGTGTCCCTGAGCAAGACACTTAACCCCTAGTTGCTCCAGAAGCATGCAACCTCTGATATATATAGCAATTGTAAGTCACTTTGGATAAAAGTGTCAGCTAAATGAAATGTTATGTGTGAGGAAGAGAAACCACAGATGAGCTGTAGTTTTGCTATCAGTCCACTAGATGGAGCACTTTACCCACACCATCTCCACAGAGTTGGATAGCAGACTGACTGAGTCAGACTAGAACAGGAGGCAGAAAAAGTTCCAGTCATTACACAAGATAACCCAACATCCAACATTAAAAACACACTTTGACCTTTTGGTTTAGAGGGAGAGAAAATAATCTGAGGTGTGAAAGTCAGACAGACAGAACGAAAACAGATGTTAACCTGGTTTACCTCTGTCTCCCTCTCTCATTGTGTGTCTCTCTTCTCTCTCTCTCTTTCTTTCTCTCTCTCGCTCTCTCTCTCTCTCTCCCTGTGTCTCTCCCTCTCTTCAATTGAGTGATTTGATGAACTTCATTGACATCTCTTTTGTTGCTCAATGGCAAGTGAGAAAAAAATATTTCTTATGATCCATTTTCTACCATTTTCTCTCCGTGTTGTTGGCTTAGGAACAGACTGAAAAAAAGGTTCCTCAAAAAAAAACATCTGTGAGACAAGTGGAAAAAAACTTTGGGCAGGGTATTTTTTTGTTCTTTTTGTGTCATTTTGAAAAATAGTACATATCACAAAATATAAATGGGGAAAAATCTCATGCCCCCTGCCATTTCTTTATAACTGAAACTATTTTCTAAAACTAAGACCTCCCTGTGACCTCTACGATTGTCACACTTGAGCTGTCAACAAATATTATGAATATAAATATATATTCAAATTGTAAAAAGAAACGGACATTCAAATGTATGTTTGAATATTGTGATAAAGAAAAAAATCACTATACATAAAATGTAATTAATAAATGGTTACTTTGTCACCAGATCTGTGTAACAAATGGTATCAACCAAAACACAAGAACAAAAACATGAGAATGAGTTTTACTGCTGCGTCAAATAACATATAATGTTCTCAGCCCTTATAGACTATGACATAACCAAAAATGTTTATTAAAGATGTACGACCCCCTGTCCCTCCAAAAAAGACAAAGATGGGTCTATGGTGGGTCTCTAAGGGTTAACACCTAGATCATTCATCATATTACCCCGCCAGAGGGGGCAAACCTCTGCATCTTCCTATCCAGTTTAACATAAACATGGTTGCTGTATGACAGCTGTGGTGATTAAAATGGGGGCCTTTCTGTTTTATCCAGAGGCGTTTGAAACAACTGAAACTGTGTAGGCGGTGTATAACATGTGAGACAGGTATGCTGGTTTCCCCTGATCATGTCAGCTGTAAGTGTGAACACTTGAGTTTGTTATTTACTTCAGACTGAGTTGAACAGAGAGGAAATAATGAATTGTTGTATGTTTAGAAAACAGAGTGAACAAAAATGTATTAGTGATATATATTAATGAAAGTGAGCCAACCTTAGTGTTGGGTACCATTCACAGTTTCACAGTTCCTTTTTATCTGTACTTTCCCTCTGCAATAACAAAAATTAATTTCAGTTGTAAAAATAATTCCAAAGCTATTGCATTGTGAGGAGAACATTTTGTTTTGAAACATTTAAATACCACACAAAATAAATACCCCTCCCTCTCTAAAAATCACTCAAACAAATATTCTCTCAAATAAAATCAAGATAAATTAAATTAAATCTGAACTAAATAATAAATAATAATGCTGTATTCGTGCAAATATCAATACAGCTTGTTGAGCTCAGTGAACAAAGCTTTCTTTGTACCACTTTGTTACACCTCGGGACTAAAAACCTCCGTTAGAAAGGGAAGAAGCTTAAAATCACTGTGAAAAGGGTTGGAGTCCTTTTTTCAAATAGAGGTAGATATCCTCTGTGACTGTCTGGTGGGTAAAGAGCTAAATGCTGGGTTCAGATTGATTCCTCTCTCATGTCTGTCAGAACTTTCTCTGCACATCTTTTGTTTTTATCACCTCCACAGATTGGTGAAAGTTCTGGATTTACAAGGAGAAAAGTCCATTCTATATGAATGTACCTGTGGATGTTCAGATAACAATCAGCCTTGCTCTCACTACTACACCCTCTCGCTTTTTACATACATGTTTTTGGTGGGGTTTGGACTGTTTAAAGTTTTAGGTTGTTTTCTGCATCATCAATTAGCAGTGGTCAGTTATGCTGAGCTCTAAAACATTTAGTAAAGGTGACAGAGGCCAATGTGAACAGCTGCCCTGCCTGTACTTCCACCATGTAAACTCTGGTCTCAGGAATTGACTGGCTCTGTGCCATCAGTTCAACTGCCTAAAGTTTGGAGGAAATGTTCAGCTTAGTATGACAGCAGCACAGGACTGGTGATTGTAGTGAAGATAACAGGTACATGCTCAGTCTTGACGTTAGATTTGTGTTTGTCACGAGATTCACCCAGGTGTGTCGGCCAGAACACCCCAGCATTCAAAACACTCATTACATCAGATTTTCACACATATTAACACTCTGTTAAGTTACCACTATAGACATAACACTCTGTTCTCTATGACACTTGTTAAGGCCTTAAAGTTATAAAAGCTTGCGCAGTCTCCTTTTAGCAGTTGTTCTAGAGATGTGTCTGCTGCTAGAACTCTGTGTGGCATTCATCTGGTCTCTAATCTGAGCTGCTGTTAACTTGTGATTTCTGAGGCTGGTGACTCGGATGAACTTATCCTCAGCAGCAGAGGTGACTCTTGGTCTTCCTTTCCTGGGGAGGTCCTCATGTGAGCCAGTTTCGTTGTAGCGCTTGATGGTTTTTGCGACTGCACTTGGGAACACATTCAAAGTTTTCGCAATTTTCCGGACTGACTGACCTTCATTTGTTAAAATAATGATGGCCACTCGTTTCTCTTTACTTAGCTGATTGGTTCTTGCCATAATATGAATTCTAACAGTTGTCCAATAGGGCTGTCGGCTGTGTATCAACCTGACTTCTGCACAACACAACTGATGGTCCCAACACCATTAATAAGGGAACAAATTCCACTAATTAACCCTGACAAGGCACACCTGTGAAGGTAAAACCATTTTTGAGGTGACTACCTCATGAAGCTCATTGAGAGAACACCAAGGGTTTACAGCGCTATCAAAAAAGCAAAGGGAGGCTACTTTGAAGAATCTAAAGTATGACATGTTTTCAGTTATTTCACACTTTTTTGTAAAGTACATAATCCCATATGTGACCATTCATAGTTTTGATGCCTTCAGTGAGAATCCGCAATGTAAATAGTCATGAAAATAAAGAAAACGCATTGAATGAGAAGGTGTGTCCAAACTTTTGGCCTGTACTGTACATAGCAAATTATTTTACAATTGGACACAGTGTGACATCGTGGAAGATATCATCAGTTGCATCAGCTGTTTTAGAGCAGCGGAACCGCCCCTCCAAGACTGATTGATTTATTCTGTCCCGGTGTGCGCCAGAGGGACAGAGCACTTCCTTGTATTAAGATGGAGTGGAAAGAGACGGATGGAAGGCAGTACAGAGGGTTGCACTGCATGAAAAGTGGGATTTTTGTCAGTAAATGTCAATGTAGATTGTCGTGCAACTTCAGGTTCACGACTGTATGCGGCAATTTGCTGGCAACACCAAAAACTGCTGTAAATTGTCTGAAATTGACGTGGGCCTTGCTTGGCAGTTTTTCCCCTATGACCCCCCCCCTCCCAGTAATTCTAGGAGAGGCTGTAACATGTAAATGAAAATGCTGTGAGCTATACAAATGCAAATCAGGGCAGCAGCAGGGAGAGTTTTACCACAGGTGACATTTTTCTTAAAAGGTATTAACTTAATTTTAAGAAAATCTCTTAAAATAGATCAGGCTCAATATAGCCTAATTTTAGACTCTTAAATTATAGCTTGAATTGATTTATTTAGTTAAAGTATGCTAGATGTGTATGGCATTAGCAATGGCCAATGTTAGGTAAAAAAGATACACAAAACGATTTCTTTCAACAATTAGTTTGAATCAGGCTTTGCCACAAAATGTAAAATGTGCATTCCATGATTTATTTCACAGTCTCCTCGAGCTCAACCACTGTGCACAGTAGCATGACTACAGTGGCCTTTCTTTGGTCTTGCTCATCCAACATTGTCTGGTGGAATGGAGACAGAGGCTCCACTGTACAGTTTTCTAAGAGAAGTCTTTTTGCTGACACCAAAACACTGGGCTTCACATAAAGCATATCAGCTTTGTCATTGCATGACAAGGTCCCAACCGTTTATCTTCTTAAAATACTGGCAAATTCAGCACCATATTCACATGTCCATGACATATGAAGCTGTTGGCTCTGCTGAAATGGCCTCATAATCTAGACTTCAATTGTCCTATAGTTATTAATCTTTCCCAGTATTTCATTAAAACTCACTGTAATTCACCTCCACACCAGTGTGCATGCTGTTCGCACCCTGCTGGTTAATCTGCTCCTCTTTGTCTCTCTCTATCACTCTGCCCCTACACCCGCTCCGCCTTCACTGTTTCGATTTGAAAAATAGTGGAGGGAGATGACTCAGAGAGTAAGATAGAGCAAAAGTTTCCAAAGTATGGGAATATTTCAGGCCAACTGGTAAAATAGTTGTCTATACACTCTGTCAAATTTCACTTGGAAACACACAGGAGTTGTTCAAGATGTATGGAGCAGTTTTTTTTCTCATCGATGTCACCCCCGGGGCAGCGTGAAGATGTGCACACAGAAAAGGAAAAGACAACGTAAGTATATGATTATTAATGAAACTGCGAGCTAGTTGTGTACTGTTTCTTAACTCTTGAGAAGTACAGTGACTTGGATGTTAAACAGGCTACTATAAGTAGTAGTAATGTTTTAAACCCCACCAAGTTTAAACACGAGCAGCACAGCTGTGTGCCTGGCTGCTTTCAGCGATTCATTGAGGCAGAGCTAAACCGGTGAGTTGTTTTATAAAAGTGTATTCTTTTGGTCTTGTAATTTACAGGAAGCAGTATGCCTTCTTCACAACTCAAAGACAAATTGTAGCAGGCGCTACTTACCGGAGCAAGGGTAACATTTAAAGAATATGCTTTCATTGAATTAATTTCATTCATTCTGCTGTATAAGGACAAAGATACGTTAATAGATATCAATATTAGCCGGACATTTTTTCACAGACTAACCTCTCCTCATAACGAGGCCGTGATCTATCTTTGCTCAGAGCTGTTTGCAAGCCCAGATTTACATGATGCTGACAATGACGCCATTGTGTGTCAGTAATTTTAATTGTTTTATCCTTACTTGTTTAATTTCAAGACAGCACGCAGGAGCTTCAGGTAGAAAAAACAGATCTGGCATCACAGGCAGAAGCTGTGAAGAGCTCAACTCAGTCAGTCGAGAAGAAAAGAAGGTAAGATTAGATCCGTTTTTGGAGGTGCATTCATAGATGTGTTGTGTCCATACGCATCGCGCATTACTGACTGTCTTTATTGATTGATTTTACAGCTGCTGGAAGCGAGACTGAGTGTGCTGGCTGCGGGTGAGGTTGACGTTTGGAAGTGCGCCACCATTGGAAGTGCGCCACCATAGACCTGATGATCCGAAATACAGGACAACGCATCACCGACGTCTGCAAAATGGACCGAATTCAGACAGAATGCTGCCAGTTACCTACAGCTCCGAGGCCGATGGTGCTGTAGGATCTGGCTTCTCATGAGTGTAGGATATTTGTTGTGTGTGCTGTGTGTCTCCTATGCTTTTTTTTCTGATTACGTTTTGTGTTAATAAAGCTCTATCTTTGAATAAACAGCACGATCCTGGCAAATAATCTTCCTTAGGATAACAATTACATGAATATACAACAAAGCATATATATTAAAAAAATTAAATAAATAAATATTTTTAGGGCCCAAGCACCGACAGCGGCAGAGGCCCTATTGAAACTGAAGGAATTATTGTTTCTATTCTATTCTTTCTTTCTATTCTTTTTCCCGTCATATGAATTGCCTTTAAGAGGGGCTTAACATATTCAAAAACTCACCAAAATTGGCGGTCTCATCAAGTCTGGTGAAAATGTACGTATTTTAAGGGTTTCGGGAATTGCCGCCCAAAAATGGCTCGCTAGCGCCCCCTAGAAAGTTAAAAAAATTGAGCCCCTGCAGTGCATTTAACGTAGACTCACGACACTTGGTACACATATGTAGCATGTCGACATGTACAAAAGACTTCATTACAGCCATACCCTAAGCCTGACAGGAAGTCCGCCATTTTGATTTCAAAGTTCGAAATTAGTGCGATTTTGGCCATTTCCACATGTCGTACTTTAACAAACTCCTCCTAGAGATTTCATCCGATCAACTTCAAACTCGGTCTGTGCCATCTTAAGACGTTAAAGATGAAAAGTTGTTAAAAGAAAAACTTTTTGTCATAGGGCGTGGCCTTTTTGAGGCGCTTAACATATTCAAAAATCACCAAATTTGGCGGTCGTATCAAGTCGGGCGAACATGTACGTATTTTAAGGGTTTCGGGAATAGGCGCACAAAAATTAAACGCTAGCGCTCCCTAGAAAGTAAAAAAAATTGAGCCCCTGCAGTGCGTTTAACGTAGACTCACAAAACTTGGTACATATGTAACATGTCAAGATGAGAGTTGAGATGGCGCCGCATATGGCGACTCGGTGTGTCTGTGTATGTTGCTTAATGTGACATGAACCTACGATACCAAGACACATTCCTTGTGTGTGTAAACGTACTTGGCAATAAAGCTTTTCTGATTCTGATTCTGATGTAAAAAAAAAGAAAAAACTTTTCGTCAGGCGGTGTGGGCGTGGCGTGGCGGCCATTTTGAGTGTTCAGCGATGAACAAAAAAATTGTTGTAATTTGAGTATACGTTGTCATATATGGTCGAAATTTCTCACGATTGACAAGGGTCCAGGCCTGAGGACACCGACAGGCCAAAATTGACTTTTGGTCATAGCGCCCCCCGCTGGCAATAGGAAATGCGCTTTATATGACAAACATCAACCAATTTACATGAAACTTATTTTTAGGGCCCAAGCACCGACACTGAAAGACAGGGGAAGGCAACAGGTAGGTCTAACATTAGGTGGAACTGTAGGGGGAGCCACTTGATACCAACAAATAGAAAAAAAACTAACATGGAAAATCTATTACATAATGCCTGTTTGACAATATGTCTTAGTGGAGAAGAACACAGGCAAGGACTGAATGAGACAGACATGAGGTCGGCGATGGCATCACGTAGAGATGAGACAAGTGATGACATCAGGTAGGAGTTAGTTGGACCACAAATAACTAAATGTCCAGTATGATTTGAAGAACTTATCCACTGTGTCCTTTTTTGGGGGAAAAAGAGTGCAGACAGAGATGGAAACGCCAAAATTGTTGCAGCATACCCGTCTGACACTGGTTAGTTGCACCCCTGGCAAGAGAAGTTGCAAAGTCACATTCAGTTCTCCACTTGCTTTGTCAGACAGAAGGACTTTTTAAAAAAAAATTCTCTGAACACACACACAGACGGAGAGAGAGAGAGAGAGAGAGAGAGAGAGAGAGAGAGAGAGAGAGAGAGAGAGACCACCCTTGTCCTTATCCTGGTGCAGCTGCTGTTTCCTCGCGCACAATTGATCCTTCAATCAGCGGAGCGAGAAAGCAGAGAGGGAATTTTAAAGTTTGTCAAATAACTGAAGGTAAGTTCAGATTCAGAACCAGACTCCACTGAAAATACAAACCATTTAAGAAGTAGTCAAGACTTTTAGGAATCAATGCTTCACAAGATGTTGTTTAATAATTTATTTGTATTTTTTAAAATGTTTGCTTAATTTTGTAACAGCTGTTTGAAATGAAGTCCACATTTATTTGAATCAGTGTGTGCTGTTAATACTAAAACCTCATGTAAGATGAAATCAGGAAAAACTTCTAAAAGTGTAAATTTCTTTTAAATCTGCGCGGCGTGGTAAATTTGATGATAGCCGAATGAAAGATTCAAAACTTTGTCTTTGTAAATTATCATAAATGGTAATTCTTACAGATGATCCTGAAAACACTAAAATTAGAGATTTATGGAGTCTGGCATTGAGCTGCAGACGCAACTCTGTAGAATGAGTTGACTCATATTTCTGTAATGTAAATTGTGTCTTATTGTTTAGTATAAAATGACTATTAATAGTTATGTTCTGTAGCACCAGTTAATCCCATTTTAAAGGACAATTTTTTCCCCATTTTTAAAGCCATTTACTTGCTGATTTTCATTATCCAATTCAAAATCTGACTTTGAAGTAATTTCCTCTTTCAGGCTCTCTGGGACCCTTTTGGGCCGTGTGCTGGTTGGTGAAACAAAGCAAAATAGCATGGGAACAAGGTCTACTTTATCTGCCATCCCAGAATGTTGACTAGCCAGACCTTCCTCTGCAGCGCTGCGGAGGATGGTTAAAGAGGAGAGATGGTCAAAGGGGTGATAGAATGATTATATAGAGTATTTCACACTGTTCCTTATGGTCTCCTAATGGGGTATGTGACATTGGTTGGGCTGAAAAGGACCCAGGTGCTATTTCTTTTGGCTCTTATGCATCCCTGTGTTTTGGCTCTATTTGGAACGACAGCTTTTCTTCCAAATATGGTATGCTCATGAATATTTAGAGGATGCGCGCTGATTGGTTGAGGAGAATTGCAATACACACATTAGAGACACGCGCTGATTGGTTGAGTGAATCCAATACACACACATTAGAGATACACACACACACACACACAGCTGCCCTGCGCACAGTGCACAAACACAGACACGAACACACCGCTGCACAGCGCACACACACAAACACAGACACCCACACACTGACACACTCCGTTGCACAACGCACACACACAAACACAGGCACACTGTCTGTTACATGCCCAGGCAAAACTCTTTTCTCTGCACTGTAAAAAAAAAAAAAAAAAAGTTTCACTGGAATTCATTGTATAATTTTACGGATTTTTTCCGTTTTTTACATTAAGTATTAATGCCATACAAATACAGAAAAATACTTTTATTTAAAAAAAACCCATTAAATTACGGTTTTAGTCTGTAAATTGATATAATGAGATAATATAGTTTAACAGGATAATTCCAATTGCTTTATGGTCTTGAAAGTTAAATTACATTGAATTTTATGTAAAAAGACAAAAAAAAACATAATTTTACAGTGTGTAAAATTGAGGCATCTTTCTGTTTTTTTACAGTTAAACCTTAAATTTAATGTAAAAAAACGTTAAAAAACAATCGTTAAAAAACGGTAAAAAGTCTGGCAGCAAAAGTTGCCAAACACTTACCCTGAAATGACAGTAAAAACCTTATGTTATTCTACAAAGAATTTCTTTTTAAAATACACAGATATTTACTGTACATTTTCTGTATTTTCACAGTCCAACTACTGTAGAATTAAAAAGAATTGTAATCAAAAAACACGTTTAGAATGTCAAACAAATGTATAAATCTGTAAAAACACTGAAAAATATTGCAAAATACCTTAAAATTACATAATTTAAATGAAAACTGCTGTTTTCATACGGTTTTCTTTGGTAAATTCACAAGATTATCCAATCCATCCACAAGAACTCTGTTAAAGTACAGATTTCTGGATGTAAAACACACAAAAATCATGTCAAATTTATGTAAAATTACCCTATTTGACAGCCCATTAATAGTATCTTAAAAGCTTTAGGCATTTATTTTACATGATTATCCAATCAATTTACAGTAAATTCCAGTTTAATACTGGTTTTCTATTGTACAAAAAAACAATATGTGATAATAACTTCCAGAACCATTATTTTATAGTCATTACTTTATATAAATTATTTATCAGCAATTACAACAACTCTTCAATATGTCTACAGGCTTTTCCCCGTAAATGTATAATGGTTTACTTTATAAACAATATTGTATAGTGTTAAAAAGAAACTATCTAATATACTGTACTTTAATCATTAATATATTAGGTTTACTTTAAACAAACAATACTTTATAGTGATTAAAAGCAACTATTCAATATATCTACAGACTTATCCCATTAATTTACTGTGTGTATATATTAATATATATACACACACAGTACAGTACACACATATATATATATATATATATTATAAATATATATATAAATCCCGCTTGCAGCCGAAAATATATGACACCCGTACTGATAAGAATGAATGGAGAAAAGATAAGGGAGTTAATCTCTACTTTTCCTTTGAAATAGGTCCAAACTGGAACCCGGTTCCAAACTGGACGGAAACATCGGCAGTATATATATATATATATATATATATATATATATAATATTTACAATTAACTATCCAATATATGCATCAGAGACTCTTCAGAGGGTAAATATTGGTATAATGTAGGGTCCATTTTAGCTTATGCAATGTGGTCTCATACATACTGTGTGTTAGTGTTTTAATCGCTGTCAAACATCATCATGTCCAGTATCTCTTAATGCAAGTCTACTAAATTCTAGCCATAGAGTAGGACTTGTATTAAGCTTTGCAGTTATTTGAAGAGGGGTTAACAGAGTTAAGAGTCTGCTTTGTGGACCACAACATCTTAATTTCAATGTGATCGTTATTTTCACTCATGATTCACTGTGTCCAAATTAACATTATCATTCTGTCTTACCATTCTCGCTTTCCACATAAAAATAAACGGACAGGGAATTGAACAAACTGAGAAATAAGATATACTGTAGGCTACCTGCTCTATTTATGAGTGTTTCTCCCTCCAGACAATTGCACTTAATCTGTAATGAAATATGTATTTTAAGTTTAATTTTTGCTGTAAATCTAAATAAATAAATAGCTGGTGGCCAGTGCTGGGAAACATCCACAAATAAATCTGAAAAATGTATAGTTTTTAAATCTCACCCAAATTCTTTAATCCCTGTTTAGGCAAGGTGGAAGAAAGGAGGATACCAAGATAAGAAGATCAAGGAGATACAGAAAGCCAAAGTAAATAGATGTTCACCATACAGTATCACACGTTATCATCTGTACCATACCACATCTTTCTCACCCATGTTATGGCGCTCATTCTGTGTTCAGTTTAACAAGGGTCAACAAACAGACAGCTGTCCCACAGCCAGCCTGAGAACCTGCTTTACGGTCTGAATAGCCTGGGTGAAGACTCGTGCATCAGATGGCTGAGAAAAGGATAGCCCAGAGCAAGAGGGAGCCCAGCAGAGGCTAAGAAGGAGTTCACAAACCCACATACAGCTGAAGGAGGTACCGAATGACATGTGGGGTCCATTTCAGAAAGCAGGTTTAGTGAAAACTCTGAGTTTGCTAACCCTGAGATGAGGGTAATTCTGGGTTTTCCGTTTCAGAAAGAGAGTTAACTTAACCTCAGACTCTGTGAACCTAGCCTGGTCGGGAGCAGGTTTCCTCCTTTCAGTCTCCTCCCTCTGACACAGTGCTCTTTTATTTCATCATTCATTTATCAGTCTTAATCAAGCTCATTTTAGCACAGTTTGTTACCTGCATGAATAAAAAAACAGGGTTGGTTTATTAACCATGTTAGGCAGACTATGAAATGTTTTTTTCTCGAACATGGCATTTCCTTTTGTCGACGATCCCGTTGATGAAGAAGCTGTATTACTTCGCAGGAAGTTAAACATACGTCTGGAGATGATATTGAAACCCCGACATTTTAATTTTTAGATAACTTCCTATTTGAGCGCTATCATTTTTCTTCCCAGTCTATCAGTTATGTAGCCTACCTAACCTTAGCCATCCTCGTATCACTAACGTCACCCATCGTTGACATGCCCTACATCCCAGCACATTTTTTGTGTTACATTACTTTTTTTTTTTTTTTAAACTCAGAGTTTCCCATCTCAGGGTAAATCAACTCAGATATCAGGGTTAGACTCAGAGTTTGTTAAACCTCCTTCCTGAAACGGGCCCCTGCATTGTTAACGGCTGCTTTACCTGGTCTGTGCTTGTAAACAGAAACAAAAAAACAACAACCAAGAGGTTACACCCCTTTTTGTTGGTACAGCCTTACTTGGGTCTAAACAATGTGACTTGGGACTTGTTCAAGACGGTGAAGGTTAAGACTTGTGACTTACACATGTGTGACTTAAGACAGTTACACAACAGGGGCGTGACGAATAAGCGACGCCAATATGCAAAATAATCGGCTGTGAATATTTCACATCAAAACTGTTCACACCGACAGCGGTGCAAATTTGCCATAGTTTTCAATAAAGGTTTTGGATATTTGCGCCAGCTCATCTACCGTATCAGTTGGACAGATGCTGAAGAGAGAAAGAAATTGACGAAAGATGTGATGTGAGCGGACGAGAAAGAGAGAGCAGTCGGAGCAGAGGAGAGTTAACGATCAGTGGTGAAGATATGAAGTGATTGTACAGCAGCTAGAGTCTGCAGTTTGAGAACAAATAAATGTAGCAGCTCCTCACAATCACCAAAAGGTGTCCTGTCTGGTTTCCAGACTGCTGAGTGGAGGGACGGAGGTTAGCTTTGGGTACGTCCCAGGAAAAGCTGTAACACTAAGCTACTGTAAGTAGAGCCCTGCACGGGCCGAAAACTCCAGCCCTAACCCGGCCCTGGCCCGTGGTGTTCAAGCCCTACCCGACCCCAGCCCGACAACGCCTGCAATTTTTTCAGCCCGAACCCGGCCCGACCCTAGACCAACATCGATCACTTTTAAGCTCTCTGACGCGCGCTCTCTAATGCGCGCTGTCTCTGCTACACACGCAAACACACACACACGTCACACGCTACTAAGATGGGCACAATGAGGAGAGAAGCTAAAATAAGCCTGAGTCCGACCCGAGCCCGATCTGTAAAAAAAAAACCCGAGCCCGGCCCGAATGGGCTTAGCCTGTCGGGGCCCAATGGGGCTTGCAGGGCTCTAACTGTAAGCTATTTATTGAGTTTCCTCCAACTCTAATTGAGTATACAGTTAATACTCAATTGAATTCCCTCTGCAAAACAGTGTAGTATATGTCTGGGGCTTATTGTGAAAGTTAAAAACGGAAAGAATGTGCTGCCTTTGTAAAGGTTGAAAGGAGTAATAAAGTTAGCTGACGTACAGTCTGTAGTTCAGACAGCAGCCTCTGTGTTGTTGTTTGGTGATCCTCATAAGCGAACACTACAACAGTTTAAAAAAATATATTGACATGCAAAATAATCGCATGGAAAAAACGTCCCTGGTGTGCCACAGCCTTTAATCTCACCTCTGATATTTTTGATTAAGAGCTACTCTCCCACAAAGCCACAAACCAGAAATGTAAGACTCAAACTATGATGTCATCAGGTTACTAAGCTGCTTCATAGACAATGAATGTGAAACTAATTTTGTAGAATAAAAAAAACCCAAATGAGGTTTATTCTATGTTAGCGTTTCATTTCTGAAACAGAAAATCTACCCGTTACCTCTGAACATCCCCCTGGATGTTCTCAGTGTCATCTTTAAAATCTTTCTCAATTCCTTGTTTTTGAAAAAGCTCCTGACATTATATCAGATGACATCACAATTTTGAGTTTTTGGATTTTTGAGAGTTTTTTAATGTTTACTGACATTTTGAACACACATGTATGAATTCCCAAAGTGCCCATCACATATATATATATATATATATATATATATATATATATATATATATATATAAAAACACCGATGTTTCCGTGCAGTTTGGAACCGGGTTCAGTTTGGACCTATTTCAAAGGAAAAGTAGAGATTAACTCCCTTATCTTTTCTCCATTCATTGTTATCAGTACGGGTGTCATATATTTTCGGCTGCAAGCGGATTTTTGGTGGCGCTGTTTGCCATGTAAAAGTATCAAGTATGTACATGTATACCGCTTCTCTTAATACATCCATGAAGTATAGGCTACACTCTGCACAAAATATACTGAAAATTTACCAAACAGACATAAAAAGTGATTTTAGGCTTGAATAATTCAGTCAGTTGTAAGCAGTAAAATATAAAGAAAGAAATTCACTTTTATATCACACACACGCACACACAAACACACACACACACACACACACACACACACACACAAGACAGAGAGAGAGAGAGAGAGAGAGAGAGAGAGAGAGACACCACCTTGTCCTTACCCTTGTGCAGTTGCAGTTTCCTCGCGCACAATTGATCCATCAATCAGCAGAGCGAGACAGCAGAGAGAGAGAATTTTAAAGTTCTTCATATAACTGAAGGTAAGTTCAGATTCTGAACCAGACTCCACTGAAAAAAACGAAAACCATTTAAGAAATAGTCCAGACCTTTAGGAATCATTGTTTCACGGGATGTTGTTTAATAACTTATTTATACATTTTAACGTTTTTGCTTACAGTTTTTTACAATCACTTTGGCAATAATTTCACAACGTTGATGTCATTTTTCCAAACCAATGATCAAAATGCACATTGTTTCAAAACTTGTTTCAATTGCTTGGATACAATACACATAAACCAAAGATCATATGATCATTTAACAAAGATCACCTGTTTAATATGACACAACTTAACATCATAGTACTACTATTTCAAAAAGCAATTCACACATTACATTTCAGATGATTCAGATGATGTCTATTCATTCCATTACAATCATCTAACTATCAATCCATACAACTGCTCAAAATGATAAGTAACTGTTGCATAACTCTTAATGCATAGTTGTATGGAAACAGACAAACAATATTCCATGTTTAGATCATGAAAGTTTCAAGATAACCAGATTCATTGTCACCAATTAGCGTGGAGCATGAACCAATTAGACTACATTATGTATGGATGTAATTGTAAATGTATTTCATCATCATTCTTTACTGTAATATACTACTGTTCATCAGTCACTGATTTTTTTGGTCCCATGCACTACCTTACTGTAATGTACTAATGTTTGTCAGACACTGTTTCTATGGTCCCATGTACTATCTTTGAGAATATTTACAGTATTGACAGTACTGCACTGTATGGATGCAGGCCCTTGGAATTGCTGGTCCAATTCTGCCAACTCGTTACTGATGATTGAGATATATAATTGATATATACTACTTTATATTTTAAGTACTGTATATATATATATATATATATAGTATGTATACTGCTATATACTGTTCTGTGGGCAGCAGATCAGACTGTGGTGGTGCTGGGCAGCTTCCAGGTATGATTGTGGAACTGTGTGAAACAGGTCATGGTCATTTGTGTCGTTGCAAATGACAATTTGTTCTCAATCAACTTACTTGGATAAATAAAGGTTATATATATATATATATATATATATATATATATGTGTGTTAGTGTTTTGTATGATATTGTTCTATGATTGACTAAATGTTCCAGTTGGAAGAGAACTTGTTAAAGGGTGTGTTTTGGGCGTAACATGCAATAAACCAATCAAAGGGTCATCTCCCATTCCCTTTGAGAACATGTTAGTGTTTTGTGAGAATTATTTGATTTTGAGACATGATTGACATTGTTTTGGTAGACATAGTACATTGTGTTAGTTTATTATTGCATTTTGAAAATCAGTGTTGGAGTTTAGTTTACAATGTGTGATTTTTAGGATGAAATTACCTGTTTTGCCAATTGTTTGTTGTAGGTGTGTTGGTGCGTTAAGAGTTTAGAAAAGCTGTTAAAAGAATTGAAAAAGTTGTCATAGCGATCGGATAAAACTGTGAGTACAATCTTGATTTTATGTTTTTAACTGAAACCTGGTTGGACCATAATAACAGTGCTGCTGCTCTCATTGAGTCAGCTCCCCCGAACTTCAGTTTTATGAGTGAGAATACAGTGAATAAGAAAGGAGGTGGAGTCGCCATTTTGTTTAATGACTCATTCCAATGTAAGCTATCTTATGGAAATTTTACTTCTTTTGAATATGTGGCTATTAAGATAAGGTCTTTCTCTCGAGCTATATTTCTGAATATTTACAGGCCACGTAGATACTGTGTAGCCTTCTTTGATGACTTCACTGAACTGCTGTCTATAATCTGTATTAACTTTGACTGTGTAATTATTGCTGGTGATGTCAACATTCATGTTGGCAACACCCAGGACAGAGGGACCAAAGAACTGTGTTTTATTTTTGAGAGCTATGGACTGACTCAGCATGTGACGCAGCCCAAGCACAATAAGGGGCACACTCTGGACTTGATTATCTCCAAGGGTCTGAACATTTCCAAGGTTGTGGTGACTGATGTTGCTCTCTCTGATCATTCCTGTTTTCTTTAATGGCACTATCTCGGTGCCCAAAAGTGTTCAAACAAAGTTAATCAGAAAACGGTATGTCACTGAAAACACCAGTGAAAAATTAATTCAGCTTTTCTCCTCTACACCCGCCCTCTCTGGAGTTTTAGTCACTGAGCTTGTAGATAATTTCAACTGTAAAATTGCAAAAGTTATTTTAATGCCATTAGCCCCACTAAGGTCAAAGCTGTCTCTGGTAAGAAAAGATCTCCATTGAGAAATGTCATACTGGTAAGAACACAAAAAAAGTGTTGAAAAGCTGAACGCAGGTGGCGAAAAACTAATCTCCAGAAAATTAGACAGTCAGTGCCAACATATCGAGTACAGAGTTTGTGTTGTCACAGTGTCCAGGCAAAACAAATTCCAATTTCATATGCTCAATGATAAAAACCTGGAGGACATTATACAACATCTGAAAACCTCCTTCTGTTGCCTTGATATTCTACCAACGGGCCTTTTCAAAAAAAAATGTAATTGTCTTCTGATCTTCTACAGATTGTAAACACATCTCTGCTCTCAGGTATCTTCCCACAGGCCCTGAAAACTGCAGTCATCAAGCCACTCCTAAAAAAGAACAATCTAGACACGACACTAATGAGCAACTATAGGCCAATATCAAACCTTCCATTTTTAAGTAAAATCATAGAAAAAGTGGTTTTTCAACAACTCAAACTTTTCCGGTCACTAAACAAGTTTTGATGCCTTCCAGTCGGGTTTTAGACCACACCACAGCACTGAGACGGCTCTTGTTAAAGTCTTTAATGACATCCACTTAAACACAGATAGTGGCAAAATTTCAATCCTAGTATTACTTGATCTCAAACACACACAAACACACACACAAACACATACACACACACACACACATACACACACACAGACACTGTCAAGTTATCTGGGTGTTTTCATCAGTGACTGCCTCAACTTTGAAAAAAAGATTAGGATGACAACAGAGGATACGTTGACAACTCACTCCTTATCCAGGCATTTATTTAAATTTTACACAATATAACAGGATTTCGTAGTAGTAAGTAGGTTGAAAACCTTTGAATAGAAAAGGAAAAAAAGAGAAAACACACAAATTAGCTCATTATTGAAAGTCATAAGCATCCAAATAAACAATGAGGAGCAAACTTAGTCATTTAATAATGTACAAAGTAATTAAACACCTCAACAATATAAATCAACATTATATATATATATATATATATATATATATATATATATATATATATATATTAGAACACCCCAATTTGTATTATTTTGTTTTTTATTGAAATTTAGCAGTTCAAGTCCAATGAATAGCTTGAAATGGTACAAAGGCACGTGGTGAACTGCCTGAGGTTAAAAAAAAAGTAAGGTTACCTAAAATTAAAAAGTTTCAGTATTTTACAAAAAGGCCTTTTTCAGGGAACAAGAAATGGGTAAACAACGTAAAGCTGTTCTGCAGCAATGGAGGTTGATCAAGCTTTGAAAGTTGGTGCTACCAATTCACTCAGGTGTTCACACTGGTCTGGATTACTTACAACCCCCTCTGTTTGTATAAAAGGATTGTTGGAACACACTGTGTACCCTCGTGAGCATTATATGTACAGTATTGTACTGTGTTGCTATAAAAATGGCGGGGAAAAGGCAATTAACAATGGAAGAGAGACAGACCATCATAACACTTAATAAGAATGTTGGTCTTTCCTACAGAGAAATTGCGAAGAAAGTCAAGGTGTCAGTGAGTACAGTATTCTTCACCATCACAAGGCACTTAGAAACTGGGGGAAACTGACAGGAAGAGGTCTGGCAGACCCAAAGCCACAACAGAATCAGAAGACAAGTTTCTGAGAGTCAACAGCTTGCGTGATAGGCGGCTCACAGGACAACAGCTTCAAGCACAGCTTAATAGTGGTCGTAATAAGAAGTCTCAGTTTCAACTGGAAAGAGAAGACTTGGAGCTGCAGTTCTGATAGGTCCAGTTGCAGCAAGAAAGCCATTGCTAAGACGTCAGAATAAGAAAAAGAGGCTTGCCTGGGCCAATAAACACTGTCGATGGACTACTGAAGACTGGAAGAAGGAGTTATGGACCGATGAATCAAAATTTTAAATCTTTGGTTCATTACGCAGGATTTTTGTACGCCGTCGAGTAGGATGGTTCCTCAGTGTGTGACATCAACTGTCAAACATGGAGGAGGAAGAGTGATGGTCTGGGGCTGTTTTGCTGGATCCAGGGTCGGTGATTTGTACAGAGTGAAAGACACCCTGAAACAAAATGGCTACCACAGCATTTTGCAGCGCCATGCAGAACTACCTTAGGAAAAAAGGACAAGATGGTAAGCTTAAAAACATGGAGTGGCCAGCACAGTCACCAGACTTAAACCCCATTGAGCTGATTTTGTTATGGGCTGGCTCTGTCTTTCCCTGTCCCTACCTGTTTTCCTCTTCCCTTTTTCCCTGTGTTTGTTGTCTGTGTCTGTCTGTGTCTGTGTCTGTCCACCTGCTGTGGCAGTTCATGCAGAGGATCTAGGTCAATGGGCATGGCCACTCTCTCCAGCTCTGTTCCCTCCAGCTGCAGCTCATTCCATCAATCAACCAGCAGTTATCTACCCGGGCTGTTCACCTCTCCAGCGCCAGTTCGTTTCTACACAACCAGTCGTAACGTGGCTCCATAAACCTACCTCTGATTCCGTTCCTACACTCTCTGCGTTGTCGTTGTTGCCGCATTTAACCTTGTCTCTCCTCCGGTCAGATTCCGTTCTGTACCTGCTGCCTGCCTGCCGCTCCCATGCTGTGACCTGCTCATCTGCTACCTCCTCTCCTTGTCATCCAGCTCTCAGTGCTGCCGGTTCTCCACACCACTCAGATCCCATCCCGGTCTGAAGCCGCTCCACCCCGATCTGTTACTCTCTGCCTAACACGCTGTGTAAATAAACACCTTAACTGACCCTCTCTGTCCGTGTGTTCGTCTCTGAGCCTGAGTCACTAAACCGGAGCTTAACAGGTTTGGGATGAACTGGACAGAAAAGTGAAAGCAAAGCAGCCTACAAGTGTCACACATTTATAGGAACTTCTGCAACAGAGTTGGGAAGAACTTTCTGAAGAATATTTGATTTCCAGTGTAGAATGCCACGAGTGTGTTCAACTGTATCTGCCAAAGGGGGCTACTTTGACTTTTAACTAAATTGTTAATTTGTTCTATTCTTTAATTTCAGAGTATAATAAAACATTGAACTGCATGAATTTCAATAAAAACCTGAAAAAACCGGGGTGTTCTAAAACTTTTGACCGGGTGTGTGTGTGTGTATGTATGTATGTATGTGTGTGTGTGTATATATATATATATATATATATATATATATATATATATATATATATATATGTATATATATATATATATATATATATTTATATATTTATGTATATGTATATATATATATATATATATATATATATATATATATATATATATATATATATATTATGTGTGTATATAGTCATGTGAAAAAATCAGGACACCCATGCTAAAGTTGACTAAATAGAGGAATAAAAAAATCATCTTAATGCCTTAATTAAAGAAAATGAGGAAAAATCTAATCTTTAAGGACACCAATTTTCTTTGTGAATGAATAATGTATCGTAAATGTTCTTCCTTAAAATACAGGGGGCATAAGTAAGTACACCCCTATGTTAAATTCCCATAGAGGCAGGCAGATTTTTATTTTTAAAGGCCAGTTATTTCATGAATCCAGGATACTATGCATCCTGATAAAGTTCCTTGGCCTTTGGAATTAAAATAGCCCCACATCACTACATACCATTAACCAGAGATCAGCATGGGGTACTTTCCATAAAATCATCTCTCAGTGCAAATCAAACCAGCTATTAGGCTAACTGAAATAAAACCATGCCAATCTCTAGGTATGGTGAAGGGTATGTGATGATGTGGGGCTATTTTAATCTCTCTAGCTCCCAGGACTGTTTGACTGTCCACTAGATGGAATCATCGTTCAATCTTTATTCAACCATGCTTTTCTATATATCTCCTGAGCCTTGCTGCAAAAAAAGCGCAACAGATCTCAGCTTTGACTGCATCTCCTTTCTGATCCAGTGGCGTCAGCTTGGCTTTTGAGTCCACCAACCGGACCTCAACTCCTTAACTTGTTTTCCATCTCAGGAACATCACAGCGCCTTAGGTCTTGTCACTTCCATCTGAGAATGTTATTCCCCATGGTTCTCCTTTCCAGTCAGCTGGTGTGAGACTCCTGTGGAATCTGATCTGCCCAAGCTGGACATACTCTTCCAACAATCTGATGGCTTCCTCTCTGAGGCTCTCCGAGAGTGGTTTATCCCATGTTTCTTGGGTCAATTTTAATTTTACGTCGCCTGAAATCTTTTCTGACAAGAATTGTGCTAAGCTAATTTGGTTGTAAAGTGCAGCTACTTGGCTTAACAGCTCCCTCCTAGTGAGTGGGTTTGGTGTCTTGGCTCTCACATCCTCTTTGAGACGATCCTTGCCTATCCTCATTTTCTTTTTCCTCTTTGAAAAGTTGATTGACGTCATCATGTAGAGTCTGTTGTCCTCAACTTGGTACCCAATTCCCAGGGCTTTGTTATCTGGTTTGGAAGGATCAAGGTTTGACCTTCTCCAGCTATTTCACCTGATTTTCACTCCTGCCTCCCACTTTGGCTTGACCGGACCCATGGTTTGAGGAAGAAGCCACTAGCTTTCAAAATTTCCTCAACTCCTCCTGTGATTTTGTCCAGTTGTTTCAGGTCGTTGTGGGAAGTTAAGAGGTCATCCACATAACTATCCTCCTCAAGCGCTCTGCATTCTTCCTCCAGGTGAGAAAACACAGGCAGTCTTGCGGTTTCTCGCACAACTAGTTGTGCAATACAGCCAGCTGGTTTATCCCCAATATTGACTCTTGTGATGGCATATTCAACTATCTCATCTTCGCTGTCCCTCCAGAGGAATCTGTGGAAATTAATTTCCTCTTCCTCTAACCACAATGCATTGTACATTTTCTTTATGTCTCCTAGACCTGCATACACACCTCTTCCGAATCTCAACAGGACAGCTCTGACTGGGTTGAGAACATCTGGCCCCTTAAGCAGAATATCATTCATGCTTAGCCCTTTGAACTTCTGACTGCTGTTCCACACTAGTCTTACTGGAGTTGTCACTAAGTGGGGCTTTGGCACCACCAAGTGGCTTACATACCACATAGGCCCTTTTCAGCTGCTCATCATTTCATTTGTGAGTTTTATGGCTTCTCCTCTTGAAACCATCTCTTGGACTTGGGTTGCATATGCGACTTGCCACTCTGGTGTCTTTCTTACTTGCCTTTCCGACCTCAGGAATGTGGCCTCCACAGCACTTTTGTTGTAGGGGAGTGATGCAGGGTCCTCAGTCCATGGCTATCTAGCGTCCCAGTGTGGAGATGTCACATGAGTGTCTTCCTTGACATAGGTGAGGCCTCCTTTAATTATCGGCAGTTCTATCTCCTCCACCAGGGTCATCTCTTTTCCTCCAGGTTGACAGTTTCCACACCAACATCCTCCACACCTTGGTTGACAGGCTGCTCCAATGCTGTCCCATTTCCACCAATCCAGGAACACACGAGTAGCAGCTGTAATTCTAACCTCAGCCATCTTTTTCTCTTGCATCTGGGCTGTCGGGCTGACAATCTCCTCATATTTCACAGTGGCTGTTCTCATGGAGCGAGCAAAGTGGGTTTTGGACCCATGCACTGCCACAAGTCAGGGTGTGCTCCGCCTACTGTTTTCCCCAATGGACTGTCCCATAAGACAAGGTCTCTAAACAACTCTCACCCTTCCTTCTCTATGGCTAATGAGAGGTTCCACCTCTTTTGGTGTTCTTAAATCCTCTAGTTTTATCTCTGGGAAGAATATTTGTAGCTTCTCTGGTCCAACATCTTTGTGCACCTTGGCGATCTCATCCAGGCCTTAGCAGACAACTTAATCTCTTTCTGTCCCTTTAGGAGTCCGGACTCTGATTCTGAGGACATATCGTTCAATGTTCACTTTCATGGTCATCCCACCTACTCCATGCACCATTAAGTTTATCTTCTCACTTTGTAACCTCAGTCTGTCGGCAGACTTATGGGTAATGTAGTTTGTGTCTTACGCAAGGTCCACCAGAGTCCCAATCTTCTGCCCTGCATTAGTCGTGACCTCCATCAGCATCATGAGTACAGGAAGTTTACATAGGCCATTTCCTTTCAAAAGTTCAGACTGGTTCTTACCGGTGCTTCCTGTTGTCACTGTGGTCTTGTTGTTGAACGGTTTTCTGCACCTTTCTGCTTGCTCAGGGGAGAGTTCAGACAAGAAACTCTATTAGTCCTCTGTCAGCTTGCTCTTTCTTTCTGCTTTTTTCAATCCTCTCTTCTCCCCTTTTTAATTTTTCTCTTGGGCAGAGAAAGTAATGGTGGTCTGCACTCCTTCCCCTTTTACAATCTCTGTTTCTGCACAGGTATGCATCTCTGCAAAATCCATCCTCATCATGGCATCCAAGGCATTTTCTGCAGGCTCCCAGCTTCTCCAAAGCAGGCTTTTTCTACAGTCTGTATCAGGTCAATGACTTTCCTTGGCTGATTATTTACTTCAGCTGATCCTGATGGCTCCCCCTGCTTTTGCAGGTTTTCCCAATCCATCCTCCACCTGTGATACTCTCTTTTGCAACCACTGAAGATGGGAAGGCTAGTTGGTTTAATCCTCACAATCGGTGTTGCTGCTGGTATGGTCCTCTTCCTCTCTCACCTGTGGCTACCACCTCCTCTGCAATCCTCCGTGCAGTGACAAACACAGCTCTCCCTTGCTCAAGCATGTTGTTAGTTGCTGTCAGGTCTTTGCACCCCTTATACCTCCAGGTTGATGGATTGAACAGGTAAGTTCCTCGCTTGGTCACAGGCTTTTTCTGCTTCCATGATTGCTGTTGTGAGCTCTTTCTGACCATACCTCGACCACATTTGTTTGGACAATGTCTTTCACCTCCTCCTCAAAATAGGTAACTGAGGACACACACACCAATCCATCCAATCACAGCTCTGTAAACATATGATCTCTGTGATTTTCATGTCAGAGAGGAGAGTAAAGTTCTCTCAACCGGTTTATTAAACCACTCAAACAGTGACACAAAGAACGTTATCATTATTATTAGATGGGTTGCAATGTCTCACTGAAAATAAAATGCACACAAATGATGAAATTCATTTTTATTAGGAATAATCCCTTGAGATGTAGCATCTCGTTTTCAAGGGGGTCCTTAAAGGCAAACATATACAATTCATTCACAATTAGACAAAACTGTTAACAAAACAACTTGAGGAGACCTCAAGAAAAACATACATCAGAATTATTAAATGAGTTTAATTATGATATTGATATTCTAATTATTAACTTGCAATCATCCTAGGTTAATCTAAATGACTAAATGATTGTTTGGTTAGGTTTGTGGATTCAGTAACATTTATTTATGCTTATTTTGAGACAGTTTTGAGTTTTTCAAGTTTGGGCAGAGCTGTGGTCAGCCAGAAATCACACACAACTTGACAGTTGATAACCAGCACGGCAGTGAGGACAAGGATCAAAGGCCTGAAGTCAAGCTGTTGACGCAAAGGAAGAATTAACTGTAAAACGCTACACCATGGCAAAGGAAACGTTTGGGAAAACAGTCAAGCAACTGAAGCAAGAGCGGACCTTAGCCAAATCTGCTTTCACCAGGCAAGCGAACTACCTGAGCAAAGCTGCAGCTGGTATGATTAAGCATGAACTACAAGAGGAGTTCAGCAAGCTCAGTTCCCTGGCAAGAAATGTCAGTGATGCAAATGATGACTACGCGGCTGGCCTGCTGTCTGAAGCGGGAACTAAGGGAGATGAAGAGGTCAAACTCGACAAGGACCAGCAGGCTGATCTTGAAAGGACGATTGAAGAGTGCGACATGAAACTGGAGGACATCCGAGAGGCAGTCCAATTCAACCTCTGGCCAAGATATGGTAAAGAGGAGGTGGACTTTGCAATCCAAGAAGAAAGCCTGTGACAGAGCCAAAGAAATCCCGTCACTGCTATTAAAGTCGCACAAACCAAGGAAGGTAATTGACCTAATTCAAGCTGTGGAAAAGGCTCTGAATGACCTCACGGAGCTCGAAAGTAGTGGAGCCATAAAGAATACCCTTGTCATCAGATCCATAGAGAGCAAGCAGCCGGATAACATGAAGAGGGACTGGCTGACATTCATGGTCAATCCGAGAAATGGAGTCACACCCGACAATCACTTCGACAGCCTTCTAAAATTCTTAAAGACACAAGATGACATACTGGAGAAACTAGACCAGTTGGGTGTAAGTGAAAAACCTGAAAAGAAAGCTACGTACCCTGAGAAGCGGTATGCTTCCACAAGGTCCACGAGAAAGGGAGGATGCGTTGTGTGTGGAGATGAAAACCACCGTGAGAAGATTCTCATTTGTAAGCAGTTCAAAGAACTAAAGCCTGGTGAGAAGCTGAATGCTGTCGAAAGACTGGAAGCATGCAGAAGATGCCTCAGATGTCATGGAGAGGATGAGGAATGTGCGGAGACTTACCTGTGCAGAAACAGAGACTGCAAAAGAGGAAGCTCCTCGGATCACCATTTCTTTCTCTGCCTTAAAGGAGGGGTAAAGAGGAAAGAATACGTGAAAATGGAAAAACCCAGCACCAGGAGGCAAACATTCACAGAGGAGCAAGAGAGATTAATACGCGAGCTTACCCCGGACATGGCAGAAAAATTCAGGAATGCTTTCACCAACATGACTCTTAGTGAAGAAAGAGAGCTTGAGATAATCAGGCAAGGTCTCAGTTACGTGGAGTCAGATGTGCATAGTCAGGAGCCTCACTGGGACACAAAATATCCTTGGATTGAAGATCCAAGTTCCCTGCCCAACAACAGAAGCGCAGTGGAAGCCACGTTTCTGAGGATGGAGAAACAACTCAAGAGAGAACCAGATTGGCGTGCAGCATACATAACTCAAGTTCATGAGATGGTGGAAAGGAAGGCAGCAAAGAAACTCACTAGAAAGACCATTGCCGACTGGAAAGGTCCAGTATGGTACGTCAGTCACTTGATAGCACCGAACCCACACTCTGTAACAACACCTGTCCGACTGGTATGGAACAGCAGCCAGAGGTTTAGAGGAAGCAGCATGAATGACCTTCTTCTGAAAGGGCCTGATGTACTTAATCCCATTCGAGCGGTACTGCTAAGGTTCAGGAGAGGAATCCATGCTGCTCTCTGCGACATCAAAAAGATGTACAATTCTGTGTGGCTTGAAGATCTGGAGATGCACCTCCATAGATTTCTCTGGAGAGACGGTGATGATGGGGACATTGAGGAATATGCCATCACCAAGGTCAACATGGGCGATCGACCAGCAGGGTGTATCGCACAACTAGCCATGAGAGAGACAGCGAAGTTGCCCATGTTCACTCATCTGAAAGAGGAACGGAGAGTCCTTGAAGAGGATTCCTACGTAGATGACATCCTGACATCCCATAATGACCTGGAAAAGCTAGACGGAACCACCAAAAAAGTCGAAGAAATTCTAAAGGCAGGTGGATTCTTCCTCAAGCCGTGGGTCCGATCAGGCCAAAGTGGAAGGCAAACATCTACATCAGAACATCCAGCACCGTCAGATGAAGTCTTCTTCCTCCCCAACCAAGTGAGAGAAGGAGACAACAGAGCCCTTGGAGTTGGTTATTTAGTCGAATCAGACAAACTGTACCTCATGACCTCGATAAACTTCTCAAATAGACAAAAGAAGATGAGGATCAGTCAAAATCTCATTGGAGAGGAAGTGAGAAGGAAAACTCCAAACCCACTGACTCGAAGGCAACTGCTTAGCCAAGTAGCTAGTTTGTATGACCCAATAGGCCTTGCAACACCTGCCAAACAGAAAGGAGCCATTTTAGTCAGAAAACCATTCCAAGAAACTGGAGGCAAAGCTCTAACAAGAGACACATGGGACACACCTCTGTCTGAGAAACTTAGAGGAGAAGTAATCCACCTGTTTGAGGAATACACACGCCTCAACCAAATTACCTTCCATAGAAGCCTGACTCCAGTCAAAAGTATTGGAGAACCCTGGGGAATAACATTCTCAGATGGGAGCGACCAGAGTTATGGAGCAGTGGCATACTTCAGGTGGGAGACCGAGCAAGGCATCCTGGTCCAACTTGTTGAGTCCAAAGCCAAGCTTACACCACTTGATCAAAAGGGAGAACCAGTGAAGGCTGAAGTCTGTGGTGTTGTGTTTGCTGCAAGACTCAGGAAATACATTGAAAAGCACAGTCGGATGCAAGTAGAACATTGGCTCCATCTGTTAGATAGTCAAACTGTGCTGGGTGCAATCCAAAGGGACAGTTATGGGTACCAGACCTTTTCTGCAAACAGTGTGGGAGAGATCCAAAAGTCCACATCAGTTGAGGACTGGAGATGGATTCCAGGTGAGCAAAACATTGCTGACCTCACGACAAGAGGAGCAACCCCAGAGGACCTCAAAGAGAACTCTGTGTGGCAGAATGGCCCAGAGTTTCTGAAACGACCTGTAGAGGATTGGCCGACAAAGTCAGCCAAAGAAGTCGCTGCAGATGCCAAAGAAGGCATAAACAAGCTCCAAAGGAAATGTTTTACAGCAGCACTGACCCGAGCGCAGGTGGGAAAAAAAATCCAACATGCTCCACATATACCAATATCTCCAACCTCTGACAAAGGTAAAGACCTAACGGAAGAGGGCACCAAATCCAAGTCCAAAGACCACCTTCTGGTATTTAGTGGGGAATATCCTTAACATCAGTAATTTCAGCAGTTTAACCAGGTTGACAAGAGTCATTGCTTGGGTGTGGAGAGCTGCCACAAGGTGGAAAGAAATGCTGGCCAAGACCACCACCACAAGCAAGCCAAAGAAGAAGGAAATTCCTTTAGCTCTTGAGATCAAGTCCAGAATAAAGAAAGCTACACTTACCATCATGGAGTGTTAAGATGCACTCAGGGATCTCTTCCTTGTGGCCCAAAAGGATGTAACCTAGCCAGACACCACACTCAGCAGGCTTGCTGTGGTCAAAGAGGAAAACACTGGACTTTTGCTCTGTGGAGGAAGATTCCAAATCTTTAATTAAGAAAAACCGCAGTACAGGCTTGCCAGAGTTATTGACGTTAACACTGACAAGAAGGGAATTGTGAGGGATATATATCTCCGATCCTTCCCCAGCTACCCAGTCGCAACTGTGAAGCCCACTAAAAAGATGGAAAAAACATTCAATCAAGATACCTGCAACAGTTCTTCACAGGGATGTCAGACGGATAGTTGTCTTGCTTCCAGTTGAAGAGCAGCAGCAACAGGATCAAAGTAGAGTAACTAAATCCAACACATCACAGTACTGTGTGACCTCCTTGGGTTGAAGAACCAGGAGGTCAAGTGGGAGGTGTTGTGTCAATTCCTGATTACAAGCTATACTGAGCACTCAAGCCTAAATTCACTCAGGGCACTCAAAGCACTCCCAAACTGCAGGGGGCAACCATGCAAACGGAGCTGTTGAAACCAACCTCCAGGAAGTGCTCTTGAGACCACATTAACCTGTGCACCCACAAGCAGTGCATGTGCATGGCATTGAAATGTTTGGTAAAAGCTTACTCGGCTCTCACTCGTTCCTGAGAAGAGATACCAATGACCACAGCTCCTGATCATCCAAAGACGCAACTGGTAGGACAGAATGTGTTGAAATGTGTTGAATTCATGCTTCTATATGCCCTTTTTGTTTGGTTGTAAGACTTTATTATGTGAACGTAGAACTTGACAGTAACGTTACTCTAATCATGTGTATTGTTGAATTATTAAATGAGTTTAATTATGATATTGATATTCTAATTATTAACTTGCAATGATCCTAGGTTAATCTAAATGACTAAATGATTGTTTGGTTAGGTTTGAGGATTCAGTACCATTTATTTATGATTATTTTGAGAAAGTGAAATTGAGAGTCATTTGTAACTAATCCATGGTTTTTGTTTGTGTGTTTTGAAGGTTATCAACCTATTCTGTTCCATCCTTATGACAATAATAAAATCATAAAGTGAACAGTTTTGAGTTGTCCTTTCCGTTCATCAAGGATAAAGCAGTTTTCAAGTTTGGGCAGAGCTGTGGTCAGCCAGAAATCACACACAACTTGACACATACATACATACTGACAAACAAAAGCAAACCTCTCCTTCACACCAAAACCACCCATATCCTCCCCATTCAAACCATTAAATATTAGACAATAAACAGTTAAGGTCATTCATATACAGTTGAAAGAGAAAAAATAAATAAATAAATAATAATAATAATAATAATAATAATAATAATAATAATAATAATAATAATAATAATAAATAAATAAATAAATAAATACAAATATCAAGCATGAGGAAAACAGTTGCAGCTTGTATGCAAAGAATTAAGAATACCCATCTTAAACTGGTGAAAAGAGGAGATAGATTTAAAAGACTTAGGTAAACCATTCCAATCGGAAGGTGCTTTAAATTTAAAGGCTCTCCTCCCAATTTCTTTTTATATATGTGGTACAGAGAAAAAAAAAGGTGGTCAGTATCTCTTAGACTATAAGATGATTGATATAAAATCAAGTTTTGTTTCAGATAGGATGGGTAGTTTGAAAAAATGCATTTATAAACAAACTGTAACCAGTGAAACTGATGTCTAGCAGTTAGTGAAAAAAATTAAATGACAGTGATGGGTTCTAAATTGACACCTCAGAACAAATCTGCAGAGACAATTATAAATCGCATTCAAAGGTTTAAGATTGATTTTGGCCGTGTTCTGATAAACAACATCCGCATAGTCAATTATAGGCAATAATAGTTGAGTAATAATTTTTAGTTATTACAGTTAATTGAGCGGTATAACATTCTCAAGCTACAGTTTATTTTTTCACAATGGAGTCAATATGAGGTCTGAAGGTAAGTCGGGAGTTGATCCAGGAATTTAACCTCAAGAGAGTTATTTTGCTTGTGAAGTGCAGATCTCGTTGCAAAACACATGCTATAGCATTTCTTTTTATTCAACAAAAGCAGATTAGAAGAGAACCATGTTTGAATATGATTGAAATCAAATTGAAAAGAGGTTTGAATGTCAGATATGTCATGTTAAGATGTATACATGACTGTATCATCTGCATATAGATGGATCTGACAATCTAAACATATTTGTGGTAGATCATTTATAAAAATAGAAAATAAAAGGGGCCCTAGGGAAGAACCCTGAGGGACACCAGTTTAAATTATTCTAGGCTGAGAAAAAACAGCATTAAGAGACACGCTTTGACGTCTGTAATGAAAATATGCATTAAACCAAAGAACAGCTGATTTGGAAAGACTAATAGCGTATAGTTTATCAAGAAGAATATAATGATTGACCATGTCAAACACCTTAGTAAGATCAATAAAAATTGCACCAGTAGACCTGTTGTTATCATCATTGGTAAATATTGTAAGGGCTGTTTTTGTAGAATGATTAGGTCTAAATCCAGATTGATTTGGAGTCAAGAGAGAGAAGTCATTAATATATTTAGACAATTGCCTAAAAATAAGCTTTTTGAATATCTTAGCTACATTACTAATTATGGAGATTGGCCTATAATTGTTGACATCAAGTGAGTCACCACCTTTGTGTAGTGGTGTTACTTTTGCAAATTTCCACATTAATTGAATTACGCAAGTGGGAAGTGATAAATTAAATAAATCACATAGTGGAAATGCTAGGACGTGGAAGAAAGCTTAATAAACTTAATGTCCAAACCATCAGGACCAGCACCATTAGATGATTTTATTTCTGAGATTGCCTGTTGGACATCAGAGGGATGAATTGTTGTAAATGAAAATGAGCCATTGTTCACAGTATTTGTTATGCTAGAATAGGAGAGCTCAGATGACTGAGAACAATAAATTGAGGAAAAATGTTGATTGAGAGCATTGGCCATTGACATAGGGTCAGTAATAATGTTGTTGTTCATTCTAAGTTTGGTAGGAAGACTTTTATTGGTTTTGTTAATTAAATAGTTGTTTCTTCCAAAATTGCTTAGGGTTTTTGATGTCATCTGATAAAGAATACTTATAATAATTTGATTTTGCAGTCCTTGTTTTAGTTGTACAGTCATTTCTTAATTTCTTATATTCAGACCAATCAGCAGTGTCCTTTGTCATGTGGTATCTAACCCAGGCTTTATCCCGTTAATCCACGGTAAATGACTCCCCTTGACCTTAACAGATGTCCAAGGTGCATGCCTATCTATAACTTTAAGAACCTCTGACAGAAAAAAAGTTCCAGGCGTCTTCAACATAAGGGATCATTTGAAATCTAGAACAGTTAATACTTATTAAATCTTGGATGAAAGCATCTGAGTTTAGTTTTTTACACTGTCTTATCCTAATTACTTTAAATGGCAGACGGGGTAGTCCTATTTTCCAAACACAAAAAACAATTGAATGATCACTAAAACAATCAGATAATACCCCAGATTGAGATATTTTATTTGGATGGGTAACTAAAATCCAGTCCAGAAGAGACTTAGGGCCCTATTTTAACGATCTGAAACGTAAGTGTGAAACTCAAAACGCAAGTAGCTTTGTGGGCGGATCTCAAGCGCTGTTGCTATTATACCGGCGGGATAAATGAGTCTTGCGCCCGACGCAAATCTAAAATGGGTTGGTCTGAAGTAGCTAGGTGTGGTTTGGGCGTAACGTGAAAATAACCAATCAGAGCGTCATCTCACATTCCCTTTAAGAGCAGGCGCGCTTGTTCCATGGCGGATTGCTATTATGATGGCGGATTTGCCTGGCACACGCCAGCGGGAGCTGTCCGGGATTCGGCAAAGTAACAAATGCCGTCTTGGCCGGGTGGTGATGTTGCTGCGGACCCTCGGGCGCATCTCCACAAGTCTGGAGAGGATTGCTGCAGCCATGGAGCGTGGGCCTCCAAACGCAACACCGGGTCCTTTTGTGCACCTTCCTCCTCCCCCCACTCCATCTCCGTCCACCCGCTCCACCAGGAGCGCATCGCGCATTACTCCCGGATCAGATTCCGCCAGAGTGTCCAATCCCACCGTAGTTCAACATCACGTCTCCTTAAGTCGTCTAATATTTCCTCATTTATGTCATCAACACATCCATGATTCATGGAAATGTTGTAAAACACAAAAGCCACAAAAAATGCTACGACTTTTTGAGGACTGTACTGTAAAGTTCCTCCTGATCTATCCAAACACCTGAAGTGCATTTTCACTAATATTTTTCTTTGTAATTATGTATGGTTTGCAAAAATGAGAACTGCTGCGTCCGTTTAGATGAGAGAAGTGTATGTGCGTTGTGCACACGCTACATTATGACCAAGCATGCGCCCTTAAAATAGCATCTGAATAACACGCTACTGACTTTAGACTAGCACCACTGACTTTAAACCAGGTTTTTCTGGTCAGTGGCGGAATTGTTTAATATAGCATCAGATAACGTTTGCGCCGGAACATGCCTCCTCTTTTCGCTGAACCACCCCCGGGAGCGCAAATACATTCCCTAATTTACCGACGTGCGTCTGTGGAGGGAAAAGTCTGCCGTGCGTCGGGTGCAAAATAGGAATGATACCTGCGTTGGTGTACAAAGGC
Organism: Perca flavescens; assembly: GCF_004354835.1. NCBI lineage: Eukaryota > Metazoa > Chordata > Actinopteri > Perciformes > Percidae > Perca > Perca flavescens. The sequence goes on along the minus strand of NC_041343.1, from coordinate 33,967,684 downwards.
TATTGCGCTGAGTGCAAGATAGGGCCCTTAGACTTATTAGTCAACCTAGTCGGATCAGTAATGAGTTGAGTAAGGTTTAGACCATTAAATACATTTTTCTCATGAAAAGATGAGCGATCAAGCCAATTACGATTAAAATCACCCAGTAAAATCAACTCATTTGCATAGTCTAAAGAGTTAATAGTAGCAAGAATACAATTTGTCGATTCAACAGGGGAATTAGGAGGTCTATAGATTTTACCTATAATTATCTGCTTGTTTTCATGAAAAGCAATATTAACAAATAAGCATTCAAAATATACAGCTATCTCCTTTGGCATAATAAGTTCAGAAAATAAATGAGAAGAAATATAGGTGGCCCCCCCACCATGAGTACACCTGTCTGCTCTATACAGAGTACAACCATCACGTTTAACATCTGCATCAGATATATCACTATTCAGCCATTTTTTAGAAAGTGTGATAATGCTGGGATTATTGTAACAGAGCCAGGCTCTTAACAAGTCGATTTTATGTGTCAAACTCCTAGTATTCAAATGTATAACAAATAAACCTTTACCTATACTGATTCTTCAGAAATAAATAGATAGGAGAGTTGGGGAGAAAAGGGTGGAGGGGAAGAGAGAGCATATTACACAAATATTTACAAACATTTACACACAAACACACACACAAGAACACAGAAACCTAGGCATAGCCTACAATAAATTTAAAACAAGAATCAAAAAAAGAGGTCAAACTAACAAGAATGCAGGCTCAGGCCACAAAAATATTAACTCAGAATGCTTTATACATATCCTAAAAAAAAGAAAGCCTAGTAATAGAACTCAGTGAGAAGCTGCATATGCAAATTAAAGAAACCAAATAATATTTAACAGCCACTGAATTCATTTTTATTTATTATTTTTATTATTATTTTTATTTTTATTTTTTATTTTTTATAGCCAGCCATATGGACTAAAGAAAATAAGAGAAAAAGATAAACGTCTCAATATTCCGGTCTGGAAGGAAATTATAAATCATTTCCATATCATGTAAACCCTCAAGAGGTAAGCAAATACATCCAGATTACGCTACTGCAAACAAACAAACATCAACAACAACCAGTCAATAGACTACAGGCCAGGAGCAGTCCGTCATTTAGGTTGTAATTCCTGAAGAAACTTTTCAGCTTCCACTGAG
>NC_041343.1:33924002-33961502 GCF_004354835.1 Perca flavescens | reverse complement strand
ATTGAGATTTATCTCTTTGAAATCAGGGATAACAGAGTTAAATATGTTAAAATAAATGTTCCTTGTGTCATTGAATGCTTTAGGAGAAGTACATCTCTGTCTCAACCTCATCTGTCCAACACTGACCACATGTCCTGTTTTCTTTTGGTTGTCATGACTTTTGGTGTCTTCCTGTTTCTGAGCCTGGACTTGTTTAGGATCTGTCTGCTTTCTATCTCTGGCATTAGAGATATATTCTACTAATTCATAATCTCTTTTTAGGGTTAGGTAACACTAATCTAATCTACCTTTGGCTTTTAGTTTCTTCTTTCCAATGTTTTAGATGGATTTCTTTGGACTGTGCTATAATTTGCTTTACTCTGATTGGTGTTTGGGGAACAGTGTTGTTGTGAGGCTGCTCAGACTGTGTCTGAGGGGGGGACATTACCTTTAGTATCAGCTGACATATGGGACTCTTTCCTGGGCTCAGCTCTTGAATTCAGAGGGCTTTGGAGTGGAGGGTGTCTTGGGGGATGAGAATGTTAATTATAAGAGGGTATCTGCCTAATTCTAGTATGGGGTACTGTCTAGTAGTAGACGCCATACTTCACTACTAACATGTTCTCTTAATTGCATGTAGGGCTCTTCGATCTGTTTCTTTTAGTGCATTTACTGCCATGTTGAAACACCCTGATGCTGATATGTTATACCTCTCTCTCTCTCTTAGATGTCAACAGGGGCGGCTTTAACGAAGGGGACGAAGGTGGCGTACAGTACGAAGAGGGCAGAGAGTACGGAGAGGGTGGAGAGGGCGGAGAGTATGAAGAGGGTGAAGGGGGCGGTGAGTACGGAGAGTACGAAGAGGGTGAAGAGGGCGGAGAGTACGAAGAGGGTGAAGGGGGTGAAGAGGGCGGAGAGTACGAAGAGGGTGAAGAGGGCGGAGAGTATGAAGAGGGTGAAGAGGGCGGAGAGTATGAAGAGGGTGAAGGGGGCGGAGAGTACGGAGAGTACGAAGGGGGGGTGAAGAGGGTGAAGAGGGTGGAGAGGGCGGAGAGCAGGAGAGTACGGAGGGTGAAGAGGGCGGAGAGTACGGAGAGAAGAGGGTGAAGAGGGCGGAGAGTACGGAGAGGGTGAAGAGGGCGGAGAGTACGGAGAGTACGAAGAGGGTGAAGAGGGCGGAGAGTATGAAGAGGGTGATGAGGGCGGAGAGTACGGAGAGTACGAAGAGGGTGAAGAGGGCGGAGAGTACGGAGAGTACGAAGAGGGTGAAGAAGGCGAAGAGGGCGGAGAGTATGAAGAGGGTGAAGGGGGCGGAGAGTACGGAGAGTACGAAGAGTATGAAGAGGGTGAAGGGGGTGAAGAGGGCGGAGAGTACGAAGAGGGTGAAGAGGGTGAAGGGGGTGAAGAGGGCGGAGAGTACGAAGAGGGTGAAGAGGGCGGAGAGTATGAAGAGGGTGAAGGGGGTGGAGAGTATGAAGAGGGTGAAGAGGGCGGAGGGTACTGACTCGATGAACGGTACGGAGGGGATGGAGGGAATGGAGGGGACAGAGGGAATGGAGGGCACGGAGGGGACATAGGGAACGGAGGGAATGGAGGGGACGGAGGGAACGGAGGGAATGGAGGGGACGGAGGGGACGGAGGGGACGGAGGGACATAGGGAATGGAGAGAATGGAGGGAATGGAGGGGACGGAGGGAATGGAGGGGACGGAATGGAGGACAGAGGGAATGGAGGGGACGGAGGGGACGGAGTGGACATTGGCAATGGAGGGAATGGAGAGAACGGAGGGGACGGAGGGAATGGAGGGTACATAGGGGACGGAGGGAATGGAGGGGACGGAGGGGATGGAGGGAATGGAGGGGACGGAGGGGAGGGGACGGAATGGAAGGGAATGGAGGGGAGAACGGAGGGGACGGAGGGGACGGAGGGGATGGAGGGAATGGAGTGGATGGAGGGGATGGAGGGGGGAATGGAGTGGACGGAGGGGACGGAGGGGATGGAGGGAATGGAGTGGACGGAGGGGACGAAGGGGACAGAGGGAACGGAGAGGATGGCTGCAATGTCTTTTCCAGCTTTTTGGAATTATTTCAATTATTTCAAATTATTCCGAGACAGTTCTGAAGAAGAATAAAAAATATGACATGTCATAATGTGTCTCAGTCCTGAGTGTAATGATATTGTGTCGGGAAAGGATTACTTATTATCACTGAGAATTCTTTGATTTGAGCAAACAAAAGTCTCAATAAATTTAGTTAGACTGTAAACCATTTCCTGTTTATTTAAAGTAAAAAGTACAATATTTCTGTAAAGAAGATAAAAGCTTTTATCCACAAAGGTTAGTTGTGTCATCTCTGATGTATTATCTGTCTGCTATTTGAACAAATCACACTCATTACAGGCTTCATTCACCTATAACTCGCTGAATTTTTTAGCTTGATGGTTTTTTTAGCTTCTAAAACGAATATGTAACTAGCACAGAGCCTGTTGAAAAAGTACCTGTTTGGAATGGGTGATTGCTTGGCCTGTGGTATTGCTGCTTGTAGAATTCTTCAATACCAGATTTTACCCCAAAATGACTTACAGAAGGACCACAAACCACTTAACATGCAACGCCACTGTACACCCTACTACTGACTCACAATGTAGGCTACTTCTACAATGTAGGCTACATCAGAGGAAGACACTGTACTACTGCATTTACCTGACAGAGAATGTGGCAGATTCAGAATTCACAATGAAAACATGGAGTAATCAGACATTAGCGTCATGGATGGATGGTGCGCTATCCATCTCATTAGTTATAAATAATAATAATTTATTCATAACACAAAGCGACTTACAAAACATGTAAGCTGAGCAGGTGAGTAATTAAGAAAAACAGGAACATGGAAGGAACAGGGAACAAATCCAGGAATCCCAAATAAAGCAGAACACAGGCCGGAGCACTACACCAAAGACTGAACGAAAAACACACAAGTAAGGGTTAACAAGGGACAGGTGATTGTTTTTTTAGTTTAGTTTAGTTTATTTATTTAAAGAAACAGGGACAGTGTACAATAAACATTAACCCCAAGGGGAGAGATGCATAGTACCAGGTTTTAGCTCAAGAGCTAATTTTCACCCGTAGTCCCTGGGCAGGCTGATCTTAACTAAAATACACAATACATCATACATACTGTACATGAATAATGAAATTTACAATGCCCAAATAAATTAAATATAAAAAAGGTCATATTCACACATTTCATGTACTCAGATCTACTCTTATAGACCTCTGAACACACATGATACAATGGTGAACAGGTGAAAGACATCAGGGCGGGGGCAGACAATCTCAAAGGCAGGAAAACCAACAGTACTCTTTTCTTTTTTCTTTATTTTAGCATTGAAGTCCTTTATATCTCTGTCCCAGCTTTCATTTATTTTAGTTAACAGATTGCAATTGATTACTACATTATTGAGATAATCATACATAACACTTATACATTTTTTCTTTCCCTTACTTTTTTCCAAGAGGGTCTTTATTTTTTCTGGAATTCACTATATCACAGTTCTCTTTGTCCCCGATTTTTAACTGCATATATTTAAATATATCTGAGTCTTTTAGTTTAAATGTATCCTTTACTGTATCAAATGAAGATATATTATTTGAACTAATGATATCCGATAATGCTTCGATACCTCGATTCATCCAAGTTTTCCACCTTAATTCAGTACCTTGGATTTTAACAGATGGATTATTCCAAATCTTAATATGTGTTGGAGTACCGATCTCCATCTTCAAAATCTCCTTAGTTTTTTTCCACATATTTAATGTACTGTTGACAACAAAGTTATCAGTCTTTAATTTCTTCTTGGAGAACAAGAAGGATAATAAACTATTTGGTTGTAATTGATGATTTTCGAAAACCAGCTATGGATCTTCATTAGTATTATTAATAATACAATCTATATAAAACATCTCCTTCCATTTGGACAAGACAATGCTATTCTTGATACAGTTCCATAAAAGATTAATTATGGTTTAATCCTCATTATAAAAATAAACTTAGAAAGCCACATCATTTTTTCCAAATTTATTCTACCGATTAGATTCAACTTTAGATCACTGTAATTATTTAGATTATGTTTTAGATTATTTTTCAGTGTTACAAAATTACTTTTATACAATTGTTTTTTGTTTGCGCTCATGTAACAACCTAAATATTTAATTTCACTTTGTACTTTAAATTGTTTATATATTTCTGGGTTTATTTGTTTTTGACCTAAAGTCAAAATTTCAGTTTTACCACTGTTCATTTTATAACCTGAAATTTTTGAGAATTGACTCATTATATTAATTACACTCGGGATTGAAATGTCTACATCACTTAAATACAACAACAAATCATCAGCAAATAAGCTTAATTTATATTTGTTTTTGCCTATAATGATACCAGTAATGTTATCTGTTTGTCTTATTTTCTCAGCCAAGGGTTCAATAGCCATCAAAAACAGTGCTGGAGATAATGGACAGCCTTGAGCAGTACCACGAGTTAACGAAAATACCTCAGAAAGAACGCCATTGGTGTAAACTTGTGGTTTAGGGGCTCTATACACCGTTTGTACCATATTAATAAATTCTACTGGAAATTCAAATATTTCAAGAACTTTATACAAATATGACCATTCAAGGCGGTCAAATGCTTTTTCGGCATCGACCGCCTTCAAAGTCAAATCTATATTTTTGTTTTTTTGCATATTGTGTTAAGGATATGCATGTTCTAACATTAGTTCTAAGATCCCTGTTAGGAATAAACCCAGCTTGGTTATGATGGATAATACTAGGTAAAATTAATTCCTATCTGCTATTTATTACTTTTGTTGTAATTTTTTTGTCGCAATTGATTAAGCTGATAGGCCTGAAATCAGAAGGCTTATTACATTCACGACCTGGTTTTGGTATCACAGAAATAGTTTTGAAGATACATAATTTATAGAACTTTGGTCTGATTAACAAATATCTTTAAAACTTCCAGATAACAAATGATTTGATACTATAAATAAAATTGAATTGAATTGAATTAAAACTCGATAGGGAGGCCATCTATTCCTGGGGCCTTTTTTTCGGGAAAATGCCTTAATTGCAGCTTCAATCTCAGAGGTTGTAAAGACTTTCCGTATATCTTCCTTTTGATGATCTGATAAACGCTGTAATTTGACCGATTTAAGAAAGGAGTCTGGGTCATCATCTTTAATCTCTGATGTATACAAGTGTTCATAAAACTGCTTAAATCTTTTATTAATAATATCCTTATTTGTAATAACATCATCAGATTCTTCCTCTTTTAAAGATATAGACTGAGTCTTTGTAACCCTTTTAACTATTGATGCCAGATGTTTACTTTTAAAAATATAATTAAGATTCGAATTTTGTCTAAAGTCTTTAACTTTATCTATTAACATATTATCCATTTCTATTTTCTTTTCTTGCAATTTATTTTTAATTGTTTGGTCTCCATTTTGAAGTTGTGTTTCCATTAACTTAATGTCCTGTTTTATTTTAGCCATTTCCGCTCAAGACTAGCTTTCCTTTTTGATGCAAAGGCTTATTATGCTATATGCTTTGAAGGAGTCCCATATAATACAAATATTTGGCTTATCTTGAGGATGAGGTTGCTCCACATTAGTTAAAATGAAAATATTAATTTGTTCTTTTACGTAAGCAACAAATTCCATATCCATTAAATATTTCCTATTCATAGGAAGGCCAAATTCTATGTTGTAGGGTGTTTTCCCTCGGAGTCATGGTGCAGATAACTGAAGCATGATCAGATATCATAATATTGTCAATTTCACATAGTGTACAATTTTTTATTCCCCCTTGAGACACAAAAAGATAATCCAATCTGCTATAACTATTTTGAGGATTTGAATAAGTGTAATCTTTTGAGTTTGGATATAAGGTCCTCCATATATCTTGAATATCATTAACAGAAAGAAATTTCTGTAAATGTTTTGGAACATTGACCTTCCTAGTTTTTGTTGTGCTGTCACTAACACTAAAGATGCTATTTAGGTCTCCTCCCATAATTATCAAACCTGTTTGTGAACAACTTTTAAAAAAGCCATATTTGAAGCCAGAGGCCTATAAATGCTCAAAAGTGTATAAAGTTCCCCAAATAGTTCACATTTAATTATAACATATCAACCATATGGATCTGAATACTGTGACACTAGTTTAAAAGGTATTCTCTTATTTATCAGTATCCCAACTCCTCTACTTCTTGACGTATATACTGCCTCAAAAGCCTCCCCCACCCATCTTCTTTTCAAGTAGTCTATTTGACCGGCTTTAAAATGGAGTTCTTGGAGAAAAACTTTCAGTGGACATTTTTTCCAAGTGATAAATAACTTTGTGTTTTTTCAACCCTCCTGTAGTCCATTTACATTCAAAGTTACTACTTTAAATGTGTTTAACATATCTTTTATATTCCTTGTATGCATTTTTATTTTAATTTAATTACTAGTTTATATAATTTGTATTTTTTTTTTTATATTTAAGTGGAATGATATAGGCCAAACTGTATAGCCCAACCCAATCTGCGGAATAACTTTATTCAAAAATAGTAGGAAGCACCTAAAGAGTTCTGACAAAATTTATCCATCCATACCAACATGTAACATATAAACACATAACATACACCCCCTTCCTCCCCCCTCCCCTCCTTCCTAGGAAAAAATACATGAAACCAACTAAACACAGAAAGTTGACACAGATATACAACACGGTCTCACGGCAGTTTGTGAAATAGTCACGTTATTTTATTCTATTGATTCGTGTTTTTACGGCCTCCTTTTAAAGAATCAAACCAAGGCTCAAAAGGGATTGGAGGATGCAACATATAAAAAGGATGCCAGACACAAGGTTAACAATTAACCAACAAGCTTTATTGAATAATGCAAAAATATTCCCAAAAATATCAAACAAAGAGAAACAAAAGGGACTGGAGACCAGGGCCAAAAAGAACTAAAGATGAAAAGACGCTGGACCGACCTCGAAGTGGGCAGTCGCTCCCCGGGTCTCCCCCTACCAACTACTTAAAAAGAGTTAACTAATCCTGAAACAAACAAAAGAGATGAATAACTGAACTACCGGTAATCTACAGCCCAAACTAACACAATAAACTAAAATAACAAAGCTCCAGCACCTTAATGTGCATGCAGGGGAAAACAATCCTGCTTGTGGAGAAAAATAGGTGAGGCGAAAGCTCCTCACAAGTGTGCTGCTGGTGTGCTCTCCATGTGCCCCTCTCCCTTCACTGATTACTCTACCTGAGCACTGATTACGGTGTGCAACCAGCAGAGGGAGGAGGGCAGAATGACGAACAGAGAAAGAGAGAGAGAGAGAGAGAGAGAGAGGGAGAAAAACAACACACACACACACACACACACACACACACACACACACACACACACACACACACACCAGAGGCACATGTAACAGTGTACACGGACACGTTTAACTAATTTCTTTCGTGGTGGTCAGCACATAATGGGAAGCATGTATACGCAGGTTGTGTTTAGGAAAAGAAGAACGGGGAAAGGACACGTCACACGCTGGAGACGATCCCCAGTCTCCTGGGTGAAAGACCTGTGTTGTTTGACCCATCCACACCCTCCACCAACCTCCTTACGCGGATTTTCAGCGTTTCTCCTGGGTGAAAGACCTTGTAGATTTGTTTAAAAACACCCATCCACAAGATAAACGTGTCTCCACCAACCACCATTTCCATGAGACTGGATGAGACATGACGGTAAACAATTCAATTCAATTTTATTTATAGTATCAAATCATAACAAGAGTTATCTCGAGACACTTTACAGATAGGGACATAACATGGGAGAAACAGGGAGACTACAAAATAAAAGAAACAACGCATGAAACAAACACACAAGGAAAAACACAGAAGACAGAAAACATGAAACAAGGAATCAGAACAATTAAACACAATAAAACAGGAAAAAAACTAAAACAGAAAACCCATAATCATAACATCCCCAAGGTGAAATTCAAGGTCCCAGCAGCTTAAAGACATCACACACAACATACACATACATCATAAAATGTATGTCATCATTGTCATCAAACATGTAGCCGTAGTTATATCAGAAAATACCCAAAGACCAATCTTTTTGACCTAACCAATGGCCGTTTTACAGTCAACGCATCAGAACTTGCGCTCCCCAATGTGACGTCAAAATGACGTAGATCTCACTGGCGCGCCAGGAATTTGAGTGTGTGGCGCCCGACAAAGCGGAAACAGGAAGCATGAACGAGTTTGAGGGTAACCGGATGCCAGGACTCTCAGAGTGACTGCAGGTCTCTCTTGTAAACTTACTGGGTTAAGATGAGTTTGTTTATGGTGAATGAAAGGCTTGATCCCACCAAGTAGCTCATCCAATCAAAACAAAGCATTGACGTCAGTGCTGCTGCCAGTTCTGCCGTTGTTTACCTTTTTCTTCTTCTTCTTCTAGTCCGTAGAAAGAGCAACGTTGGTAGCCTTTCCTCATTAGCACCACCTCTTTTCAGGAGAAAACTGCAACTAGTGTCGCGACCACCACACGCGAGTATAAACAGTTACGGCGCTCCCATGAAGTCACATTTGCATGCGCCAGGTTGGGAACGGCCAGCGTACTGAACGTTTAAGTCTCTTCTTTGTGAACAATGACAAGAGGACTCGACATCCTGATGTCACAGACATGTTCGTCAACATAAAGATTTACTTCTGAGGAACGGACTAGAGATGTTGTGGAAGTTACAGGCTTTTGCAAGTCATCTATTGTATGGTGCTGTTTGTAATAATTGTTTTTAAAAATCAACTTACTGGTTTGGACCAATCGTCTTGCTGTAGCCGAGAGGTCTTCTGTATCTCCATAGTCCTTTCTAAAGAGGTCTTCTGTGTCTTCATGACCCTTTCTAAAGAGGAAACATCTATGTCCAGTGGTGTAGTCTACGTGATATGCAGGTATACGCAGTATACCCACTGAGAAAGCTCCAGGATTTCCATATACCCACTTAAAAATGCCCAATGACACGCAACAACATACTTTCCATTATATTTTTGAAATATTTTAAATTGTCATCTATGTTTTTTTTCTTTGCATAGGCTAAATAAAGGTATTTTATTCATTAATTGCTGCATAAAAGTGAATCAAAATTCAGGAAATGAATTCTTTGATGCTGGAAATTTCCCTGGGGAAGGGAACCCAGACCCCACCCCCCAAAGCATTAACATATACAGTACAGTATACCCACTACAATACATTAGACTACACCACTGTGTATGTCTGTATAAAATAAAAGTTGTAACAAAACTCTATGTTTCCGTCTGGTTTCGAACTAGCGTCCAGTTTGCACCTCTTTCTCGGGAATAGTTTTGATAAATTACACAATGCTGAACAGGGAGCCACGTTCCCAAAACAGAAATTTGTCAATTTTGTCAATAAAACTTATCTTGTGAATGCTGCATGGCCACCGGACCGTCTGACTACCGCATCCCTCAGAAGCTTTCGCCGCGAGGCAGCGGTCCTCTCCTGTGACGACAGCTAGTCAGTTGGCTTTAAAGCGGGGAGATCCCAGGGAACCATACAATACAGGACATTGAAACAACTGGAGAGGCTGAGGGCAGGAGGTGATGGAGCCCTACCCGAGGCTCTCTTTTGGCCGCAAACCACCTGAATCCAGGATGACCTGATGGCCAGTGTCGAGCAAGAAGATGGACGTTGGCAGGCAGATGGGTCCCATGGCGCAGTATCCTGGAAGGCCGCCGAGAGAGATGAGATCCGGAGCGATTGATTATGAGCCACGTCGAAGCAGGCGGTTAACAAGGCATCTTTGGTCTTTAGGTCCTCAGAAGGCCAACAAACATTTTCCCTAAATTCAGCAATTTCTTTGTTTGCATTCTTAAACAACGAGGAAATCCGTGGGGAAGTGGGGACTCGCCAGGTGTAGAGGTAGCCATGGAGCTGGCATTAGTTTAGCTGGTAGGCCTAGTCTTGATAAATTAGCCTGAAGCTAATGCTTAATACACGTAGAAATGTATTTTTCGTTATTTAAAAACACTATATTAGTATAATAGAAACTAGGCTATAGAGCCGACTGTTGTGTAGGAAACTGAAGGCAGCTGGCGACTGGCTGTCGCCTGTGGATGACGTCTAAAAGCCAAAAGAGTCCAAGGCGAGAGGATGCAGGTTATGTGCTGTATGTGGAGTTTTCTTTTGCGGGGTGCAAATGTTCCACCAAAACAAGTTTCTTCCTGACACAATTTAGCAGAGCCAACGTCGCTGCGTCCGGAGCTCTGCGCCGCCCAAGACGATTGTGATTGGTTTACAGAAATGCAAACATTTCAAAGTTTTTTTTCTCCTATACCAGAATATATCTGAAGTGCAGCCAGACCTTACTGCACAGCACTGTGGCAATATGAGACTACACATTGAGAGACACACCCAGACAGCCACAACAGCATATAAAAAAGTCCACACACTGACAGTCTAAAGTGTCTTTTTGTAGGTGCTGCCAGCAAAAGGCAGAAATGTCCTTCAGCTTTACTGATCCAATAACATCAAGAACGTCTGGCAGCTTGTGTGGCTATTATTTGGGACAGAGCTTTTCATCACTTGCAACTCACTCGGGCTGCAAATAACCATTATTTTAAAATGGTGAAAAATGTGGATCAGAGTTTCCCAAAGCCCAAGATGATGTCCTGTCCCAGAGGAGAGAAGAAACTAGAACATATTCAAATTTAACAAGCTGACATCACACATGTTTACCTGTTTTTGATTCAAACTGATTTATGGATTATCCAACTAGTTGAGATGAATCTAACAGTTGAATGTTTGCAGTTTTCTTCCTAAAGTAGAAACCCGGGATTTTGTCATTGAACTGGTGCACTTCTCCATGTGCTCTGGTTTGGCCACATGAGGACGCTGTTGTCCACAGTTAGCTTAGTTACAGCAGCATAAGGTCCACGGTTCGATCCCCGGCTGTTGTTAGGAAAAGGTTGTTAAACAGAGACTTGATAACTGGAGAACAGTGGGAGGGTTAGTAAACCATGTAGAAAGATATAGCTGTAATGCATCTAAGACAACAGAACACTCTAGTGCTAACTTTTCATTGACTGTGGCTGCACTCAATGGTTCTGCTTTGGATAACTATTATGATTTGGAACCATGAATATTATTTATATGTGTGTGTATATATATATATATATATATATATATATATATATATATATATGTTATAGAATAATTACAACATGACTAGAGCTAGTAAAAGTATTTTACTTGATCCCAGTGTCCCAAATGATCTGTGAACTGGAGCTTCTGGGGTTCACAATGCTATTCACAGCACAGATACACAATATGGTGCATTTATTCTTGAATCAAACCTTGAGTTATTAGTCTCATATAACTTAAATTAATAATTTAGGATGGTTGATTGAGATTATCAAATGCCTCAGCTGCCAGTCTGAATCAGCTCTGCAAAGCTGCACACCTTCTAGCTGCTACCTTAAGCTCCTCCTCTCTTTTTTTTCAGCTTCGTTGTGAAGGCACACAGAAACTAACATTAGGCTAGACATTTAAAAAAAATATGTAATTTATATTCCATTGTATTATAACAACCAATTGGGACATTTGTTTATCATCTCATAACAAAATAAGCTAAGGTGACTTCTATCAGCTTTCACTAACGTAAGGTGACATCTGATTATTTTAACATATTGACTGTAAACCATGTGTCATGTAGCATGGTCCCCAGCATCCCATCCCTGAGCCTCTCTCTTCTCACTAATGGACCGGACGTGACGTAGCTACGTTAGCCTGCTGCTGCTACATGGGCTGCTGTTAGCTTTAGCTGATAATGTAGCATGATACGTTCATTTAAGGAAATGCTACGTCACATTATGCAAACATTACAAGCTGAGGCTGCACATTATTATTATAACTATCAACAGGGCATCTATCATCATAACTAACATGAAGGCAGATGGACTTTCCCTCTCTTTCAGAAACATAGTCACATGACTGGGGGCAGAGGGCATCGCTGAGGGCCACATTAATCAAAACAAGATTGAATGATATGACGATTTAATTTGATTTAACTTTACTTATGATGGGATTATTATATTGATTCAGCCACAACAGAAAAAAAATGAAAAAAATGAAAGTTTATTTTAGCTCTTTCGCCAGAGGGCAGTTGAGCCAATCAGGGCAACAATAGCCCATAGGTGTGCACGTCCCTGCAAAGGTCCATAAAAAGTAAGATGATCGGGTGAAGCCACCTTACTTTGATTAAAGAAATGCATTGTTCTGAGTGTCTCTCTGTGTCCTCAAGAGGCCATCCTGACCACCAGGGACCTCACGCACCATGGCTTTGGCTTCATGTTGCCGTTTGGTGATCTGGTGTGGGTTCCCTTCACCTACACCCAGCCTATTACCTGGTCAAGCTGATTATGACTTGATTACCCTCCAAAGGAAAATGACTAAGGCTGACTGGCTTTATGAGCTCTGTAGTTATCTCCACAGCAGAGCTACAGTATGTCCACAGTTGTTGTCTTTTGTTAAAAAATAACATAAAGGTTATTCAAGCCATCCTCTGATAGCTTATTACATACTAATAATATTATAATATCTACAAAAGTCTGCGATTACTATATTTGGGGTGGATTTGGCTCATTTGATCATGTTAAGTTGTTGATAATAAAATTCATACCTCAGGATAAAAAGGCAGCTTATATGAGACAATTTCACATTGTAGGATTTAAGACCAGTGAATGACACTAGAACACACGTAGGAGAGAGGACTGTCCATGGTGCTGAAACAGAGTTTTGTTACCTAAACAGAGGGTTGTTGTCCATGGTGCTGAAAGAGAGTTTTGTTACAAAAACAGGGAGGGGCTGTCAATATTTCTATTTCCATTGTTTTTTGCTAAAGTTAGATATTTACACAGCTAGACATTAGTGTTATTACGGTGTTCACAATTTAGCTGACGTTAGCTTCTCTGTGTTGCCAGATCTCGCGAGAGTTTTGGTCCTAAAACAGAAACATGTCTCAAACTAAGTTAATTTTCTCCTGATGTGTCCATCTGAAAAATGCTGTTTTAGTGTCAGAAAGTTCTGGAGATGTGTGGCTTGTGAAGAATTGCTCCAATATTTACTTTGACTATGGGGCAAAAGAATCACTCAGTCTGTGTTCACATTCACTTCTCCTTTTGGAATCAATACACACAGATCCACTGCTAGTCTCCTAAAGAGGCGAGAACGTGGCGGAGAGGGGGGCTGTATGGTGCTGAAAAGGGACCAATGTAATGATTTTTCCACCTCATTGAGTCATTTGACAGATGAAAAGTCTGGTGTGTGTACATTGCGATCATGCAGGGCTTCTTCCATCACTATTTGTGCGTGTGTGCGTGTGTGCATGTGTGCGTGTGAGTGTGTGTGTGTGTGTGTGTGTTTGTGTGTGTGTGTGTGTGAGTGAGGCAGTCATGAGAGAACCCAAGGTACTTTAGTCTGTCGATGAGAATATGATGGTTAACAGAGTCAAAGGCCTTGGACAGGTCAATGTAGATGGCTGCACAGTTATGCTTTTTGTCAATGGTGGCAGTGATCTTGTTTATGACCTTGAGGGTAGCTGTGGTACAGCCATGACCAGCACTGAAGCCAGATTGTGCAGCGGAAAGAACACGATGGGATTCGAGATGGTTGGTAATCTGTTCATTGACCAAGCTTTCAAAGTCTTTCAAGAGACAGGTAAGATAGATATGGGTCTATAGCAGTTTGGGTCAAGGGTGTCTCCTCCTTTTGAAGAGAGGGATGACTGCAGCAGATTTCCAATCTCCAGGAATTTCTGAAGATGCGAGAGACAGGTTGAACAGGTTGGTAATGGGGAAACAATAATACTTGCAAATAATGTTAGGAAATAGGGATCCAGGTTGTCTAGCCCAGCTGATTTGTATGGGTCCAGATTTTGTAGCTCTCTCAACACATCTGCTGTCAGGATTGAGATGAAGGAGAAGCGTGTTGGGGTGTGTGGACGTGTAGCTGCGGGGGTTGTAGAGCAGTTTACTGGGGGTCCATAGCCCAGATGGAAAGCATGACCAGTTTCACCGAAATGCTTATTGAATTTCTCTAATATCATAAATGTATTGGTAGTGACAGTATTACCTGATCTCAGAGCAGTGGGCAGCTAGGAGGAGGTGTTTTTGTTCTCCATCATTTTTACAGTGTCCCAGAACCTTTTTGAGTTGGTACTGCAGGAGCCAAATTTCAGTTTGAAGTAGACTGGCCTAAGATATAGGACTTGGACATGCTAGACTAGTCTAGGATATAGGACTAGGACAACCTAGACTGGTCTAGGATATAGGACTAGGACAAATCTATGTATTAATCTAGATAAAATATTTTTCACATCACGTTTTGCAAGCAAATTCTAATTTTGTTTCTTTTTTTCTGGCTCTTGCAGTGATTTTACGCGTCAGAGAGAAGCGTAAAGTTCTCGTATTAACTTGTTTATTAAACCCCTCAAACAGTGACACAAAGAACATTATCATTTGTTCTATCCTTAAGGTTTTCTTTCTTCCTTTTCTCTCCCCATTACATTATCTTGTATACTTCATTGCTGCTGTGACAATATCAATATCTCCTGCATGGGGGTTAGTAAAGTGCATTTTATCTTACAGATGGACTTTGTCCTATGGAGTGGGGATGGCACAGGTGTGGTGTGGGATTTGTGCCAATTAAGACAACCCTATCTTCTGCTCCTGATAAGCTCATGAAGGTCATAAGGTGCAGCTGCCAGTCTGACCGCAGCACCCTGAGATGCAGTTTTTATATAAAAAAAGACTAAAGAAGCGAGGACGTTGCAGAGAGGGAGGCTGTATGGTGCTGAAAAGGGAGCCATGTCATGATTTTTCTGCCTTATTGAGTCATTTGACAGCAAGTGGGCACATAAAAGAAACCCTTTTAAGTTCTAGAGCTCAATTGTTCTTGATGACAAGAGTTCAGAGATGTTCAACGTTGGAGCCCATATGAGTTTGCTTTATGTTTGTCCTCCCACCATGAAGAAGGAATCCAGGGTAATCCCTATAAGTTCAGAGTCTCGATCCTGTAGCTCGCCACCCAGCCAACTGAACTGGGAATCTCTAACCCCTGGAAGTCTCTGGGATCTGAGGAGTCGATGTGATTCAAGATCCCTCTGTGGACCAGACCACCCGTGCGAAGTGTTTCTCAAATCTCCACCTCCTCCACCTGTAGATTAGGCCAAATCATTTCTCTCAATTACTATTCAGTAATAAAATCAATTGATTAGGCTACAATGAAAATAAAATGAGGTGATATTTCAGTTAACCCATACTGAAATCTCTATTCAGTTTTACAACCGTTCTTAAATTTCTTCTCTTAGGTATCAAAAGTATATAAATCCCTTTCAGGTATCAAAAGTACATTTATAATTAATGAAAAAAATGAAGAAGTACATTTCATGACTATCACTATGAATAGACTATGACTAGACTATGACTATGACTAGACTATGATTATAACTATGACTATGACTATGACTAGACTATGCCTATGCCTACTACACATATGCCTTCATACTGCTCCACAATGGACCTGACTATCCACACACTGTAAATGTAAGTTAAAGTATGATTCAAAGTGTCACCATGTTAGTTTGCTTAGATAGAAGCTATAGTAATATCAACAAGACCAAAACATCATTAGGCTAAATTAAGCTGATAATGAAAGTGAAATCAGGAAATAGCAAGAAAAAAATATTTTGTTCTATCCTTATGGTTTTCTTTCTTCCTTTTCTTTCCCCATTACATTATCTTGAATACTTCATTGCTGCTGTGACAATATCAGTATCTCCCAACCCAGTCTCACGTCAGATCGTGATGGCATTACGAAATTAAATCTATTAGAACGTGATACCATTACGTAATTGTGAAGATTTACGTGATGGGGTCACGTTTTTTATACTAATGTATTTCAATGAGAAGCATCTTACGTAATCCCATCACGAAACTTTCTGCCACTCGGCTGCAGCAGAGAAGCTGGATACAGCTTTGATATTATTGGTATTTTTAGCCCAATAATCGCTGTTTTAATCAACATTTATTCACCAGATCTTATCACGGTTTATATGTATTTCTTTTAATGTTATTATTTCGGTCTATTTCGGCCAGGGAAGCTGGATTGCTTTGTTGTTTATTGATATTTTTAAAACTATAATGCTACATCATGTATTTAGCTGTTATCATGCTATGCATTTCTTTATTTGAATAATATTATTTCGGTCTTATTACCGGTGAAATATTACAGTAAATAAGACAGAACAGTAGGCTACGATATGAGCCGAGCTGGGCGCATTCAAAGCCAATGTCCCACGATGCAATGCGGGCATTCATTCACAGAATCAGACGGCGATCAGCGGGGCTATAACGCCAGTATCGCTTAAATGTACGTAAGGGATCATGTAGAGCGTTGTTATAGCAACTACAACAACGACGAGGTGATCAGGACCCCGACGCCAATCTTCTTCTAGCGGATCGATTGATAGCTCTCCTCCGGAGGGAACAGAACTGCGTCCATGGCAACGCTCTGCTGTGCATGGCAACGGTGTGTAATACTTAGCAACGGTCTGTTATCAAGAAAATAACAGACCGCATTGTACATTACAATATAAGCAAGCCATGTAATAAATATATATAATCAGTAGTTTTGTCACCAGCAACAACACGTTGCTCAGTTTTGTTCCAGTAAGTTATGCATCGTAATAACGTTTAAAAGAAATCAGCTGAAGACTCCGGAAGTGACGTCATAATTACCGCTCGGCGGATAGAAAAGATACAAATACATAATATTCGTAATATTGATGTTTTTTTTCTAACGTTGTATTTGAGGAGTTAAACAATAAAGATATTAATAATAATAAAATACAGCTTCATGTATTTGTCTCATGTATTGTGTTCTCGGCGGCGGAAACGGGCGGCATCAATCTGAAACGGAACGAAGCGAACACGTCCTCCCACCCACCCCGGAAGAACTACAAATGCTCAAGCTTTGTAACAGATTCTGGGCCACGTCTATAGTGGGAGTTGTAGTTTTTAAATATATTGGTATATTTCTCATAAGTAGAAGTTGGTAGTGTATAATTTTGGATACACCCTGGGGTTTTTGGGATGGGGAACACACTGGTGTCATCAGATTTTAAAAATAGAATCGTTAAATAGGTGAAAATAGCTTATTACCATATTTGACAGTGCTTACAGTGGATAAACTTTGGAGACCATATCTACATGACAGCTGAGGTCCAGAGCTTTCTATAACAGCTGGTTTTATGTGTGTAGAACCTTCTGTTGCTAAATGACAGGCCTTCATACATGTACTGGGTTCAAGGTTCAGAGGTCAATATTTCAAAGCAGGAGTAATGTATCCTCTTCAGACTGACATATGTTACTCTCCAGGTTGAGACCTTTCCAACAATGTGTTTGCTATAGTCCTACAACAAGGTTTTAATTTTCACATATCATAGGGACCATTTTGCAAGCTATAGGTACTTTATTGTCCCCAGAGAGATATTTGCCTTGAGTTCAAATGCTTCACAAATAATACTTGATTGTTTTATCATACAGATGACATACTTCCGATAAAAAAAATAAACAAAGTGATATGTAGTCAGATTGAAGCACATCACACAGCCACAATCTATTGCTCATCTTTCACAAACAGTGACAAGAGCAGCTCACAACCCTATATGCATCATATCATGAAGCTATTCCCTGCAGCCTCAAGCAACATTATTTAAAGTTTTAATTGGTCCAATTAGGGCTATAGTTTAGAATTATTTAGTTTACATTAGGGTACCCATTTCTTCTGCCAGAGGATAAGAGCTTGGCATGGAGAGTAAAGATTGATCAGACCATATTATCTGTGCTCCCTGAATAGTAAGCTTTAAATTAGATGTTTTTAGATATTGCTGACATAATAAAATTCTCTGTAATGCAGCCTTGTATAACATAAACCCTCTGATTCACGGTGAGTGTCTGCTCTAAATGATAAGACACACTTTCAACACGGGCCTTCCAGCCAAAGGTGTTGTATATACACACACCAAGCTGCCTATAGGAGCAGAGCCGATTGATTGGTTCATCATTTATGACGTCTGATACCCTCTGACCCATGTCACCACCAACTCCACGAGCAACTATAATCTGTCCCAGCCACGCTCGCATCTAAAGTCAAGGGGAGACTGTGCCTTCGCTGTTGTTGGTCCTAGGCTGTGGAATAGCCTCCCCGTCTCCTTGAGATCGCTGTCCTCTTTATATGAGTTTAAACTCAAACTAAAGTTTAATCTCTTGGAGCGTGCATTTCTCTAAATTCTTGCTGTCTGAAGGATGTTTTATTCTATTATCTTTCCTGACTCTTATGTGAAGCACAGTGGTCAACTTCTGTTGTGTTTACTGGTGCTATACAAATAAATGAAATGAATGAATGAATTGAACATGCATTTGAACTCAAGGCAAATATCTCTCTGGGGACAATAAAGTACCTATAGCTTGCAAAATGGTCCCTATGATATGTGAAAATTAAAACCTTGTCGTAGGACTATAGCAAACACATCGTTGGAAAGGTCTCAACCTGGAGAGTAACATATGTCAGTCTGAAGAGGATACATTACTCCTGCTTTGAAATATTGACCTCTGAACCTTGAACCCAGTACATGTATGAAGGCCTGTCATTTAGCAACAGAAGGTTCTACACACATAAAACCAGCTGTTATAGAAAGCTCTGGACCTCAGCTGTCATGTAGATATGGTCTCCAAAGTTTATCCACTGTAAGCACTGTCAAATATGGTAATAAGCTATTTTCACCTATTTAACGATTCTATTTTTAAAATCTAATGACACCAGTGTGTTCCCCATCCCAAAAACCCCAGGGTGTATCCAAAATTATACACTACCAACTTCTACTTATGAGAAATATACCAATATATTTAAAAACTACAACTCCCACTATAGACGTGGCCCAGAATCTGTTACAAAGCTTGAGCATTTGTAGTTCTTCCGGGGTGGGTGGGAGGACGTGTTCGGCTTCGTTCAGTTTCAGATTGATGCCGCCCGCCGGCCGGCCGAGAACACAATACATGAGACAAATACATGAAGCTGTATTTTATTATTATTAATATCTTTATTGTTTAACTCCTCAAATACAACGTTAGAAAAAAAACATCAATATTACGAATATTATGTATTTGTATCTTTTCTATCCGCCGAGCGGTAATTATGACGTCACTTCCGGAGTCTTCAGCTGATTTCTTTTAAACGTTATTACGATGCATAACTTACTGGAACAAAACAACGTGTTGTTGCTGGTGACAAAACTACTGATTATATATATTTATTACATGGCTTGCTTATATTGTAATGTACAATGCGGTCTGTTATTTTCTTGATAACAGACCGTTGCTAAGTATTACACACCGTTGCCATGCACAGCAGAGCGTTGCCATGGACGCAGTTCTGTTCCCTCCGGAGGAGAGCTATCAATCGATCCGCTAGAAGAAGATTGGCGTCGGGGTCCTGATCACCTCGTCGTTGTTGTAGTTGCTATAACAACGCTCTACATGATCCCTTACGTACATTTAAGCGATACTGGCGTTATAGCCCCGCTGATCGCCGTCTGATTCTGTGAATGAATGCCCGCATTGCATCGTGGGACATCGGCTTTGAATGCGCCCAGCTCGGCTCATATCGTAGCCTACTGTTCTGTCTTATTTACTGTAATATTTCACCGGTAATAAGACCGAAATAATATTATTAAAATAAAGAAATGCATAGCATGATAACAGCTAAATACATGATGTAGCATTATAGTTTTAAAAATATCAATAAACAACAAAGCAATCCAGCCTTCCTGGCCGAAATAGACCGAAATAATAACATTAAAAGAAATACATATAAACCGTGATAAGATCTGGTGAATAAATGTTGATTAAAACAGCGATTATTGGGCTAAAAATACCAATAATATCAAAGCTGTATCCAGCTTCTCTGCTGCAGCCGAGTGGCAGAAAGTTTCGTGATGGGATTACGTAAGATGCTTCTCATTGAAATACATTAGTATAAAAAACGTGACCCCATCACGTAAATCTTCACAATTACGTAATGGTATCACGTTCTAATAGATTTAATTTCGTAATGCCATCACGAACTGACGTGAGACTGGGTTGTATCTCCTGCATGGGGGTTAATAAAGTGCATTTTATCTTACAGATGGACTTTGTTCTATGGAGTGGGGATGGCACAGGTGTGGTGTGGGATTTGTGCCAATTAAGACAACCCTATCTTCTGCTCCTGATAAGCTCATGAAGGTCATAAGGTGCAGCTGCCAGTCTGACCATAGCACCCTGAGAAAAAAAAAAACAATATAGAATGCATCTCGGCCCGTGGACACTGCAGGGGATTGAGCTGCACAAACTCAATGCATGATGGCCTGTGACGAGAATGGAGACGAGATTTTCTAGTGGTGCATTGTATATATATATATATATATATATGTGGTTGTTTGATCCAGCCACTATTTATTTTACCTACCTTTCGTCTTCTGCATTCTCCTTACCCTTGTCTCCTGTTCTTCCCTCTGACTCATCCCCCAGACACAGTCCCACGGACCCAGCATCAATCCCCATCTGTGCAATGATAATGAATAAAGGCTGGTTTAAAGTACTTCTTCCTGCCTCTATGTATTAATGCTCATGCGTAGCCTAAATGGGTTCCAGTCAGACCTTAACATTAAGTATTTTACTGTTATATGTCAACCTGATTCTACAAGACATTTCACCTGGCTATACCCAATGTTTAGATCTGTTATGGTATTTATGTAAATTAGAACATACATAATTACATTATGCACATGTTAACAAACAAGTAAAAAATACTTGTAATACATTTTTTGTTTGTCTTGATGTAAATAATCAACTCAGTAATTTGGATGGTGATAACTAAACGTTAAAATGTTTACCCTATTCACATGAGAAAAAAGAATGAATAGGCATATGAATGGGCTATATTTGGGTCTTTTTCAAAACTTCCCCTAATGGGATTCTTCGGGGCTTTTTTTTCCTTACTCAGGACATATTGAGGATATAAAATATGTTGAGTTTGCTTCTGTTGCAATTTGTCCTACCTTTTTTCAAAAAATGACTGAACTAATAGTTTCCATCAATGTATTTTTAAGTATAGCATTAGAAAATGTTGATGGAAACAGCAAAATTCAAAAAAACATCCTCAAATTCACAAAAAAAGTTACGCTCACACACACACACACACACACACACACACACACACACACACACACACACACACACACACACATACACACAAACACACACAGTAGTAGTAGAATAAAACCAGCAAGCACTGCAGCTCTGCAGTTGTCTTTAAATATGAAATTTGTTATAGTTTTTTCCAACTGCTTACACACGTTTTCAAAACTATGTCTCCTTTTTTCAAAACTCTACACACAATTCCTAAAACTGCACACACAAAATGCTAAATGCCTCACATCTCCTTCAAAATGAAGCAATGCATTCAAAACACCATAAACACATCTCAAAAGGAAGCATTTGCATCAAATGGCAAACACTTCTTTCATAATAGTACATTTTTGGATATACCATGTACACACTGTTGTTCTAAATCTAAAGCTCTTCTGTCTTTCATAGGTTTATATCTACATTTACACTGTTCTAGAGAGAAAGTCATCTGCTGAGAGTGGTTGAAAAGTGCACTGTAAAAAACAATCTAATGTTACAGTAAAACAGAAAATATTTCTTGGGCACAACTTTACGTTTGTAAGAATAGCATAGTGTTGTATACAGTAGCATGAAACAAGAAAATACAAGTACAAACATATGTAAACCAAAGGTATCATTTTTAGAATAAAGAATGTGTGTGTATGTGTGTGTGTGTTTGTGTGTGTGTGTGTGTGTTGTGAGTTTTTGTGTGTGCTTGTGTGTCAGGGCGGGGGTGTGTGTGTGTGGGGGCGGACAGAATTGTATGCACTTTGTGCAAAACAAAGTCTGATAGATTAGTAATGCTGAAATAGTCATTAGATAGTTGCTGCAGTATGGACACCACTGTAAAGCTACTCAAGATGGGCTTCTCTCCCTGATCTCATCAGAGATGGCTCTCCTTCTTCCTCTACTTCCCTCCTCCTCCTCCTCGTTGTTATCCCCTGTCTCTTCCTCCTACTCCCCTTGCTCTCTGTCTATTGTTGGCATCCATTGTTCAAAACAGGTATCTGACCTTTGACCTCTGTATAGGCCTATACTAAAGCAGTGATTGGTTAGTGTTCAGTTATGACATAATGTGTTTGCAAATGTGAGAAGTGTGTGTGTGTGTGCCCTGGTAAATAAGTGTAGCATTTTGATTGGTTGTGTTTAGAAATGGATAGCAAGTCACTTCCTGTTAGATTTGTGTGTCTTAGGTAGAGAATTGTGTGTAATGTTTTGAAAAAAGTGTTTTATGCAATTGAAAGCTGAGTGAAAGGCTGAGAAATAGTTTATGGTTATGGAGATTTGCTGGGTAGTTTTGCACTTTGAGTGAGAGGTTTCAAAAATTGTGTGACATGAAACAATTTTGTGTGTAAGCAGTTGGAAAAAACTGTAATATTTAAGAGTGATCCTTCTCCTTATGACCAATATTTACTGTATCTACAGGACAACAACACACTATTCTGAATGCATTGAGTCAAAGTCCAAAAACACACCTTGGTTCAGCTTTCACTGCAGTTTACTTCAATTTTATTTTATTTATATAGCATTATATAAATATATATATATTTAAAACAACCACAGTTGACCAAAGTGCAGCTTTAGCTGAGGCTCTACTTGATAATAAGATAAGATTCCTTTATTGTCATTGCATTTACATACATGGGGATCCAGGTGCATTACCTGCGACAGTGCTCAAAAATATACATTAAACACATTAAATATACCGATCAAACGTCTCACCTTCACACACATGAAACTTACATACACAATTGTCAGCATGTGACAAGGTTAAAAGAGTAAAAAGCTATTGCACCATTTGTAATAATAAATAAAAGATAACATGCAAGAAAAAAATCATATAAGATAACATAGTATATTATCAGGTGTACCTGAAGTGGCGACAAAATATTGACGATATACATATACAGTATAGTAACTCAATCCTGTTAAAAACAATCAAACATCTTCTGGACTTCAGCCAGTCTGAACAATTACCAGTAAGAGTTAATTAATCATCAGAAACATGAACACACACACACAAACACACACAGCCACAGACACACAGACACAGCCACAGACACACACACACACACACACACACACACACACACAGCCACAGACACACACACACACACACACACACACACACACACAGACAAACATACACACACACATACACACATACATACACACACACATAAACAAGTATGTTTTATTTTCCCAATAGCAATTCATCCAGTAATTGTTGCTTTTTATTTTTGTTTTGTTTCTAAATTTGATGATTTGTGATTCTATTTTTATTTGTGTAAGAATGTTATTTTTTTATAAAAAGTCTTGTTTGATTACTGTAGAAAATCTATTTTAATAAAAATAAAAATGTTAATGCTAATGCTAATTTTACAGAAGACTGTCTGAGATAGTTAAATAAATAAAAACAGAACCACAAAGACTGCAGTGTTTTCTATAAAGCCCATCAGTGTGATGCTGGTGATATGAAAGAGGAATTCAAATGGCGCTTGTGTGTATGGTTTTGTTGCAATAATTAATTTTTTTAGAAAGGAGTGTTACATTTTGATTGCAGTGTTTCATTTTGGCATAGATGTGAGTTGTTAACCTCCAAGTGCTATGTCTGATTGGCGGTGTGTAGAGTTTAGACATCATGAGCCAAACTCTGCAACAAGTGTGTAAGCAATATATGAAATGTGTATTTCATACATACTGTATAAGAAAAAAAACACCTAAGCCTAAATTCTAACAAAAGATGTCCTTAATAACATACTAAAATGGATGGAGGCCCTGGGAATTGCTCATCCAATTCTCATCCAATATATATTATATATATATATATATATATATATATATATATATATATATATATATATATATATATATATATATATATATATATATATATATATATATACATTATACACATGTATACAATGTATATATATACTATTAGTATACATATATACTATAGATACTATAGTATCTATAGTATATAGGGATATATTTACATGTAGTACCATATTGAAAGATGTATCCCATATTTTGTACTACAATATTTAATGATTCTACGAACGATGACCCAGTGAAACTATGGGTAGCTTGTGTGTGGGTGATCTAAAGTAACGTTTCAATGGTATTTTATTATTGTTTTGAACCCATTATTGTGCAAGCGCAAGATTTATTTAAAGATATTAATGAATGATGTAATGTTTTGAACATTGGACAGCCTGTGTTACAAGTGATTTTTAAGTTTTGTGTCTAGAGTTTTGAAAAACGACATCAAGGTTCTTAAATTAGTAGCATTGTAAAAAAAAAACAACGGAACTCCTTTAGTAGGTGTACTACAACACTATTTTATGGACACCCTGCAGCCAATCAGAATCGAGTATTCACCCAGACCATGGTATAAAACAGTTGAAACTCCATTGTGAGTGAACAGAGCAGAGCAGAGGGAGAAGAAGGCTGAGGCACGGTGAGTGTTAATACAACATTAGAATCAACTTGTTGATAATAGTAAACCTAACACTAATCCAAGAAAATGGACCCAGGTGCAATCATGGATTTGGGTTTGTTCACAGTGTGTGTGTGTGTGTGTGTGTGTGTGTGTGTGTGTGTGTGTGTGTGTGTGTGTGTGTGTGTGGGTGGGTGTGTGACACATATCTAATGTTAAATTATTAGTCTGTCCATTTTTATTAGAATATACTTTTTATTTCATATTGCTTAATAACTTGATTTGAGAGGGAGAGAGAGGGAGGGAGAGAGAGAAAGGGAGGGAAAGAGAGGGAGAAAGAGGGGGAGAGAGAGAGAGAGAGAAGGGAGAGGGAGAGGGAGAGGGAGAGGGAGGCGAGAGAGATAGAAAGAGAGAGACAAAGAGAGGGAGAGGGAGTGGGAGGGAGAGAGAGGGAGAGAGGGACGGTGATTGAGAGAGAGGAGAGAGAAAGAGGAACTCTCCTCTCTCCCCTCCCCTCCCTCTCCTCTCTTTATATATATATATATATATATATATATATATATATATATATATATATATATATAGAGAGAGAGAGAGAGAGAGAGATTTGAGATTGAGATTACTGTCTCATAGTAGAGGAATTACTGTATAGTACAGGAGAAGCTCACAGGCAGTTTGGACTTCCATTAGCTGTTTAGGTTTAATTACTAATGTTAACTAGCATATTAGTGATCAGTAATTACTAATGTTAACTAGCATGCTAGTGATCAGTAATTACTAATGTTAACTAGCATGTTAGTGATCAATAATTACTAATGTTAACTAGCATGTTAGTGATCAGTAATTACTAATGTTAACTAGCATGTTAGTGATCAGTAATTACTAATGTTAACTAGCATGTTAGTGATCAGTAATTAGCCTGTGTCTATGTTATCTCCTTACATAAACCTACACTCTCCGTCTCTGTAAGATTGGGAATGATTGAGATTTCTCTCGGCACAGCTACCAGAAGACTTCACACTTTCAGACACGTTGCTCACGTCGCATCTACGTCTTCAAGATCAGTTGGAGGCTGTGCTGCGGCGTTCATTTTAGGACATCCTCAGATCTCAGATTCAGGTGTCAGACTCAAACGAAACGGCATTAGCTTCTGGTCTGTCATCATCATACAAAACAGTGTCAGAAAAAAAAGCTTTATTGAAAGGAGTGGGAATACAGTTTATTTACCCCCGCCATCGATTGCTTTATTATTGTATGTCAACAATGTGCACAGAATGGTCGACGCCCTTTCACCAACACCCATCAGGAAACGGGAGAAAGCTTTGAAGTGGGACATATCAAGTTAGTTGCACAACTACGAGGGTAAGTAACATAAATTAAGCACGTAGCATACTGCGCTAGCATATAGCATAGCTAAAAAAAATAGTATAGCATAAACAATTAGATTTTCTTTATAGAGTTTAGCTAGATTGAACGACATATGACGGACAGTATGTGTATATTTGATGACCCCACATGATCCTGGGGATTTGGCTAATTTCATATTAGAGCCAGTAGTAAAAACTAAACTGTAATATGGCTGAAAGAACACAAGAAACTGGATTGTTTGTGTCAGTTTTTGTATCACTGTTGTGTGTTGTTCATCAGAATTTAGTCTTCATTCCTCCATATAACATTAGTCTGAAAATTATGATTTCATATCAAGCTGTTTAGAAAGTTGTAACGTTAAGTACAATTTCACCACTATAATAAAAACAGATGCAGAAATGATATGCTTTCTTATTTGCTCCTCAAATAGTGGTCATTTGTTTAAGTAATACAAAGCAAAATGAACAGAAAAAACAAGTATTTTGTTTTACTTCATTTTCTTCTATTTGGGGCTGAAGGGCTCGACCACTGTTGAGCTGCTGCATCATAGCAGCACAGTGTCTTATCACCAACCCATGAAAACTAGAAGTCACCCTGCTGCTCCAGATCTACCTACTGTATGACTGGTTACAGACTACAACCATCTGCTCCAGATCTACCTACTGTATGACTGGTTACAGACTACAACCATCTGCTCCAGATCTACCTACTGTATGACTGGTTACAGACTACAACCATCTGCTCCAGATCTACCTACTGTATGACTGGCTACAGACTACAACCACCTGCTCCATATCTACCTACTGTATGACTGGCTACAGACTACAACCATCTGCTCCAGATCTACCTACTGTATGGCTGACTACAGACTACAACCATCTGGTCCAGATCTACCTACTGTATGGCTGACTACAGACTACAACCATCTGCTCCAGATCTACCTACTGTATGGCTGACTACAGACTACAACCATCTGGTCCAGATCTACCTACTGTATGGCTGACTACAGACTACAACCATCTGCTCCAGATCTACCTACTGTATGGCTGACTACAGACTACAACCATCTGCTCCAGATCTACCTACTGTATGACTGGCTACAGACTACAACCATCTGCTCCAGATCTACCTACTGTATGGCTGACTACAGACTACAACCATCTGCTCCAGATTTACCTACTGTATGGCTGACTACAGACTACAACCATCTGCTCCAGATCTACCTACTGTATGGCTGACTACAGACTACAACCATCTGGTCCAGATCTACCTACTGTATGGCTGACTACAGACTACAACCATCTGCTCCAGATTTACCTACTGTATGGCTGACTACAGACTACAACCATCTGCTCCAGATCTACCTACTGTATGACTGGTTACAGACTACAACCATCTGGTCCAGATCTACCTACTGTATGACTGGCTACAGACTACAACCATCTGCTCCAGAGCTACCTACTGTACGGCTGGCTACAGACTACAACCATCTGCAACATCCTCAACACCTGCACTTAAAGTCTCTTGGGGTCATATGGGACTCGGTTGTTCTCCATACTGCATCATACACTATAATATTTTTCTGTTTTGTTATATAAGTACAGACAACACTAAGTATAATTACTTAATCACAGTATATATTATTCTGGTGTACACTGTTGACTTGACTCCCTCCTATTGATTACATGTCACTTTAGCTTGCCACTACCTCATAACTTTTCCTTAATTGGTCTTGTATAGATTATTTATCTTCTACTAGTTGTATATACTTCCTATTTAATTGAATTATTCTTAGTTTGAGTTGCAATACCTGAATCATCCCTCTTGTGAACACTAGGCTTATCTTATCTTTACTTTAGTTCATATCATAACCCTGCTCATAAAATCACCTGTACCTGGGTCATCTGTTGGCCAAGATCAATGTTCCTGCTACAGTAAATCCTACAGGTTTTGTGTCAAATATTGTGAAGTTTGCTATGAGTTACTCATTGTTTTGACAAGGTAAATTAAAGCCATTTACCAAGTGTCGGCTCTGGTCAATTTGTACTGTTTTTTTTATAAAGGTTACCGGAACATGAAAAACCAATTTGCCTTGATCAGGGTTTTAGTTTGTTGCAAATATGAACATTGTTTTAATAATCTGTATCTTATTGCTCTGAAAAACTACAATGATTTAAGAAATATCCGTGATACGTATCAACATTTATTGATTTGATTGTATATGTGGGCAGACATTAAAGGCACATAGTTATGAAAGCAGAGAACACAATAGTTTGTTCTCTCTTTTATCTCTTGGATTATGCAGGTGATGGTGCAGAAACGAGTAAAGTCCTTGTAGATCTCTGGCAATTTGAGGACAGACAGATCCAGCAAGTCTCCATTGTTGTCTTTGTATAGTGTGCTCCTATTTAAGACAAATAGATATACATAGACATCAACACATAATATATTAGGTGTACATAGCTTTTGTTAACATCATTACTATCTTACCTTACCTTCTCTTATTTGGTTTTGTGGACACCACAGTAATTTTCTCTCTCGGGCCTGGTTGTGCACCCTGTGAATTTAAGCAAAATAAATGTATGATAAATGTATGTAACATGATTTTACAATTACATTGTTATTATTTATTTTTATTTTTTTTACAAAACTTTATTATCAGACTTGCCAACGTTCTTAGTTTGTGCCACTGCTGCCTGCCATCTGCACACAGGTGAGTACAGGGGGAACACATATGATTTTGAGTTGAGAGTAATGTACTGACTGGAACAACACAGTAGTGTGGTTGTACCACACTGGTCCATGCACACGGTGCAGCTGTGATGCAGCTCAACAGAGTTACTTCAGTCAAACCTGGAAGAAGAGAAACAAACAAAAAAATGTTTCTGTTCAATGTGCTTTGTATTACTTTAAAAATCTGTTTTTATTACAGTGGTGAAATTTTACTTAACGTTACAACTTGTCAAAGAGCCTGATATGAATTCATAATTTCCAGACTAATGTTATATGAAGGACTGAAGACTAAATTCTGATGAACAACACACAACAGTGATGCAAAAACTGACACCAACAATCCAGTTTCTTGTGTTCTTTCAGTTATATTACAGTTTAGGTTTTACTATAGGCTCTAACATGGAATTAGTCAAACCCCCAGTAACATGTTTAACCAAACGAGAAAACAGTACAAAGTGGGGACATCACATATACACATACTCTCCGTCATATGTCGTTCAATCTAGCTAAACTCTATAAAGAAAATCTAATTGTTTATGGAGCTCAAAGTAGGCTATATGCTAGTGCCCTATGCTACATGCTTGATTTATGTTACTCACCCTCGTAGTCGTGGACGTAACTTAATATGACCCACTTCAAAGCTTTCTCCCGTTTCCTGATGGGTGTTGGTGAAAGGGCATCGATCATTCTGTGCACATTGTTGACATACTAATAATAAAGCAATCGACGGCGGGGGTAAATAAACTGTATTCCCTCCTGTATATCCACTCCTTTCAATAAAGCTTGATAAGAAAAAAAAACAAAAAACAGTGTATTCACTGTAAAAGCTGCTAGCTACTTTAGCTAGCTAATTCAGAAAGCTAGTCAATGTGGGCAACGGTATCTCTGACAACTATTATTCTGAAAATTTTTTGTCTCAGGATGACAGAGGTTTTTCTGATGCTTTTTTGTATGAGGAAAAAAGAATTCTTTCTGAGGCCGTGTTGTCTGAGGATGAGAGAGGTTTTCCTGTAGCTGATGACTTTTCATTTGAGTCTGACACCTGAGTCTAAGATCTGAGGTTGTCCTAAAATGAACACCGTACTGCGCAGTATTGCTCAGCCCTCACCGGTAAAGTGCTTCTAATAGCCTTCCCTGGTCTCTGTCGAAGTCTATGGCATTGCTGTGTCCATTTCTAAATACTGTCTATGGTTCATACCGGAAGCAGACTTAGGCCACGTCCCTTGACCAAAACGATATTTTTTCCCCCCGCTTTCCCTGGCATTGTGTCAAGAAAATCTGTGTCCAAACAAATCCATTTGTAGATGACTACCTCATATTCCAAGCCTTTGGTGTCCCTTATACTGCTACAGAAATTCACCAAAAACAGAGAAGAGCATAGTCTTCAGTCACTCCCGATCATAAAATGATAGACTATAATATCTTTCACCACTGCTCATTTTATGCCGTGGCCGACAACAATCCACAGGCGCCAGCTGTTTTGGTGGATGTCTTCCAGAGGACAGCTCATGCTGTTGCAGAAAAATGTTGAAGTTTATTCCACCCCTCAAAAATAGGTAATTGAGCACTGTAGTGGTTATGATCATATCAGTGACTATGTAAATACATGGAAACAGGACAAATGGTGCCTGTTTCTTGCATAGTTATAGCGTTACTGAAGGCTAGCTCTAGCTCCATAGTTACTCCAAGCTTCTTCCCTTGTGAACACCTCCACTCTTCACTCTTCACACACTACGCTCCGATCTGCACACTGCTGTTTACCTTTTCCTGCTACAACTGAATTCCCACTGTTACTTTACAAGGAACAGACATAGTTTGGCCCGTTTCCATGTAGTTAAATAGTCACTGATATGATCATAACCACTACAGTGCTCAATTACCTATATTTGAGGGAGGAATAAACTTTTTTTTTTGCCGCAAAAGCATGTCCTCTGGAGGACATCCACCAGACCAGCGGGCGCCCGTGGATTGTTGTCGGCCGCAGCAGGCGAGAAAGGCGGGGAGGAAGTAGAAGGATGCCGGTCAGGCCTGCTAACTAACACACACTTCGCCACTGCCGAGACTCCTATTCAAAAATGCCAGATGGATCGCACACAAAATGGATATATATGCTACAAATACACACAGAACTGCTGCTTGATGATCATTACCGAAGCCTGGCTGAACACACTCCCTCATCCCAGACGGCAGCTAGCAGCTAACAGGGTAGGTGAACCGAGTCGGCTCGTTTTTTTTTGCTATCGACAGGACTCGCATATGTATATCGATCAAGATGTACGTAATTGCCCAGAGTTCTCCTTTAACCCTGAAACCTCACATAAGATAACATCAGGGAAAACTTCCTAAAATGTTAATATCTTTTAAATCCACGGGAGAAGGTTAATTTGATGTTATCCGAATTATCCTGACTTTGTAAAATAACATTAATCTTAATTTCTTCCGGTGGTAATTCTTAATGGTCCACCTAAAAACACTAAAATTAGAGATTTCAACAGATTCTCCCTCCCATCTCGTAAAATACGGACGCTTGGTCAGGTGCCTTTGCCATTGTTATTGACGCTAAGTCTCCTTTAGTGTCATATAACGCGCTTTATCGAAACGCACTTGGTCGGGACTATTAGCGTCACTTTTGACGCTGTTATGTTAAGGAAAAAGTCATGGGTGGGCTTACGTTTCCATGACACGCGGGAAGAACGGGACGGTTAAAGAACAAAGCGACTTTATGAAACGTGACAAGTGGGACATGAACTGGGTGAACTTTCCTGGGTGAAAGTCCTGTGTTTGACCCATCCTCCCCCCGACCAACCTCCCTATGCCGAAATTCTTGCATTTTTACTCGCTACACCCCATGTAGCTGCTGCTCTCCCCTGTACATTATACAGACACTCTGAAGGCGGCCTTTTTCATCGCTTCAGACGCTGGCAGCTCGCGGATAGTGAGGAGATGTTTGTTGTGTGTGGAAAAAAGTTGTAGCCTAAAAAACGTGTGACATCGCTTAGAGTACCTTTAATTTAAGAACACAGCTTTTAAAAAGACATTTTAAAGGGCAATTATTTCCCCATTTCCATATACATTTCATCATTGCTTTTCCTTATCCAATTCTAAATCCGCTTTTGAGGTAATTTCCATTTTCATGAAGGCTTTCTGAGACCCTTTGGGGCCTTTTTCTGGTTGGGGAAACAAAGTAAAATAGCATGGGAACAAGCTCTCATTTATCTGCCATCCCAGAATGCTGATCATCCAGAGCTTCCTCCGCAGCGCTGTGGAGGAAGTTCTGGCTAAGCGAGACTCAGTCGGGACACACTTAGTCTTGCTATGCCAGACCTTACTCCACAGCGTGCTACACAGTATTCCTGAATGGGAGAAAAAGGTGCTCTAGGATATAGGACTAGGACATGCTAGACTGGCCTAGGATTTTACGTGTCAGAGAGGAGAGTAAAGTTCTCTTATTAGCCGGTTTATTAAACCACTCCAACAGTGACACAAAGAAAATTATCATTATTATTAGATGGTTTACAATGTCTCACTGAAAATAAAATGTGCACAAATGTTACGTAAAACCATAAAGATTTAGATTCTGATCCATAAAGAGGTAGACTGACCCCGAGCTAACGGAGGTTAAGACACACGGGTACAAATAACCTGAACCTGTTCATTTTACTCCATAATATATGATAACTATTTCTGCTTTCCACCCTCAGATCCATCCTTCCATCCATCCATCCATCCATCCATCCATGATGAATACTAATTCCTATGGAGGAAGAGGAGAAGAAGGTTAAAGTTAATTCATGTAATTTACAGACATAGTTTGGCTAAAACTGACATTTGTATATTTGACTTAGTAACAAAATTCTTGCTGCACACGAAACGTGTCTCTCTCTCTCTCTCTCTCTCTCTCTCTCTCTCTCTCTCTCTCAGCGTTCGAAGACGTCTTGGATGAAAGCAGACCTGCATCAGGTAACTGACATTTGGATAACTGACATTTGGATTTGGATATTCTTGCTGCACACATAACGTCATTTGCCTCAGAGTGGTTTGGTCCACTGCCTTTTGTACATTACCCACACACAAAAAGTCCGGTGGACCCACCTCCACAAAGCATACCTCCTATGGAGCCATTTTGTTGCTAACAAGCTACTTACACTAATGTGATCAAATTTACAGGGTAAATGTACAATGGTTCATGGACCTGACATACCAAAAATTACACATATGGACCACTAGGTGGTGCTATACTGACGTCAAATGTGTTTTTGCCTATAACTCCCACATTAAACATTACACATTAGAAAACCTTACATCCACGTGTTCCTTGAATTTGATGAGATAGACCACGGCCATTTCCGCTAAGAATTTTTTCCGCAGGGATTATCAGGGATGACAGAGTTAAATATGTTAAAATAAATGTTCCTTGTGTCATTGAATGCTTTAGGAGAAAGTACATCTCTGTTTTAACCTCACCTGTCCAACAGTGACCACATGTCCTGTTTTCTTTTTGTTGCCATGTCTCTTTGTCTTTGTTTGTGTCTTCCTGTTTCTGTGCATGTACTTGGTTAAGATCTGTCTTTGCTTTCTATCTCTGACTGTAGAGAGATATTCTACTAATTCATAATTTCTTTTTAGGGTTAGGTAACACTCATATCTACTTTGGCTTTTAGTTTCTTCTTTCCAATGTTCCAGATGGGTTTCTTTGCATTGTGCTATAATTTGCTTTACTCTGATTGGTTGCTGTGTGGCTACTCACAATGTGTCTGTGGGGGGGGGTATGTTAGCCTCAGTACCAGCTGACGTAGGGGACTCTTTTCTGGGCTCAGCTCTTTAGTCCAGAGTGCTTTGGAGTGGAGGGTGTCTTGGTGGCTGAGAATGTTAATTATCACTGGGTATCTGCCTAATTCTGCTCTACGTGCATTTGTGGTTGTGTTTCTGTGTAAAATGAAAGCAACCATCAGATCCAAGTCCACAGACTGACTCACTGGTCTACAAAGTGTAGCATGGAGATGATTGTGAATAAGAAAAATGTAAAAGTAGTTGTTGTACAGACCATAAATATGGAGTCCAGGTATGTTTGATGCTGCTGGGTAGACTGACCACTGGGAACCTCTCCAGGTCCACTCTGTGGAGGAATCAGGAAGAATTAGCTCACATCATGTCTGTCCACACAGAGACACACACAAGGTAAAGGTCCTCTGACTTAAAGTGTTGATTATTTCATTTACATGTATGTGACAGTAGCCTGGTTGACACCAAGGGTCTGGGCAAGCTTCATTCACGGTTCATTTCCAAAGAGGCGCCACCAACGGACGCCATTCAAATGCCTCTGGGCGCAATTTGATAGTCCAACCAATCAGAAAAATGATACGGGCTCTTCGAGCTTCTTCTTTTAGTGCATTTACTGCCATGTTGAAACTCCACGATCCTGATATGGTTATACCTCTCCCTCTCTCTCTGT
This sequence comes from Perca flavescens, assembly GCF_004354835.1. NCBI lineage: Eukaryota > Metazoa > Chordata > Actinopteri > Perciformes > Percidae > Perca > Perca flavescens. The sequence goes on along the minus strand of NC_041343.1, from coordinate 33,927,188 downwards.
CTCTCTTTCAGAATACAGTGGTGACTATAACGGAGAAGACGTTGGGGACGTTGGGGACGGTGGGGCCGGTGGGGACGGTGGGGCCGGTGGGGACGGTGGGGCCGGTGGGGACTGCAACGTCTGCTGTGACTGCAGCGACGGCTGTGACTGCAGCGTCTGCTGCGACGGCTGTTCCAGCTTTATGGAACCATTCCAGAGCTGTTGTGATTTACTTCAGAGTTGTTGTGAATTACTCCAGAGCTGTTCTGAGTTATTCCAGAGCTGTTCTGAAGTATAAAAAATTGCAAGTGTGTCATAATGTGTCTCAGTCCTGAGTGTAGTGATATTGTGTCGGGAAATGATTATATATTATCACTAAGACACTGTAAACCATTTCTTGTTTATTTAAAATAAAAAGTACAATATCTCTGTGAAGAAGATAAAAGCTTTTATCTACAAAGGTTAGTTGTGTCATCTCTGATGTATTATCTGTCTGCTATTTGAACAAATCACACTCATTTCAGTCTCCAGGCTAAATTCACCTATAACTTACTGAATTATTTAGCTTCTCAAACATATATATAACTAGTACAGAGCCTGTTGAAAAAGTGCCTGTTTGGAATGGGTGATTGCTTGGAGGAGTTTGTTGAAGTATAGCACCTTGACTTTTAGGCCTACTTCCTGTTGCCACTAGGGGGCGCTATGACTTTAAGTAATCCTCAGGTCCTCAGGGTTGGAGTCTTATGAATCCTGAAAAGTTTCGAGCCAGTTAGACAATGTACACTCAAGTTACTGCCACTTCCTGTTTTGATGGAAGAAAATGGCCACCCCGCCACGCCCTATGACGAAAAGTTTCTTTTAACAACTTTTCATCTTTAACGTCTTAAGATGGCACAGACCAAATTTGAAGTTGATCAGATAAAATCTCTAGGAGGAGTTCGTTAAAGTACGACATGTGGAAATGGCCAAAATCACACTAATTTCGAACTTTGAAATCAAAATGGCGGACTTCCTGTTGGGTTTAGGGTATGGCTCCAATGAAGTTTTTTGTACAACTTGACATGTTACATATGTGTACCAAGTTTCATGAGTCTACGTTAAATGCACTGCAGGGGTTCAATTCTTTTTTACTTTATAGGTGGTGCTAGCGAGCCATTTTTTGCACACCAATTCCCAAAACCCTTAAAATACATACATTTTCACCAGACTTCATGCGACCACCAATTTTGGTGAGCCCCTAAAAAAGGCAATTAATTTGCCGTAATAATAATAATAATAATAATAATAATAGTAATAATAATAATAATAATAATAATACCTTCAGTTTCAATAGGGCCTTCGCCGGCGCTCGGGGCCCAATGATAACACAAAGCTACTTACAAAACATGTTTGTGTAGGTGAGCTGAGCAGGTGAGCACTACACAAAAGACTGATGAAACCATGAATGACAAAGCAACAACTGACACAAAAAAGCACAGAGAGTAAACACCCAAGTGAACAAGGGTTAACAATTGATGACAGGTGATACAAGGGCTGGTGAACAGGTGAAAGACACCAGAGCGGGGCACACAATCTCAAAGGCGGGAAAACCAAAAGACAGGAAGTAAAACAAGACATAACATGGGAGAAATCAAGGGGGTAAGCCTCTCTCCACAACCCTTAGCTCCTACGGTGCTATGCTACCTGGCTCCCACCTCCCGTTAGCATCCCATACTGCCATTCATTTTGACCTCACTATGACAGAGAATAACTTTACATCTGAAGCGTTTAAAGAATTTGTCAGTTTATTTAAAAAAAACAAAAAAAAACACGACAATGTATAAAAGGTTTCATTACCTTGTATCTCACGTTATGGCTCCGTTGCAGAAATTTTTTGTAAAAACGATTGTGTCATAACCACACGACTTACTGTCGCACAGAAGAGAAATTAGCATGTAGTACAGGAGAAGCTCTCAGGCAGTTTGGACTTCCATTAGCTGTTTAGGTTTAATTACTAATGTTAACTAGCATGTTAGTGATCAGTAATTAGCCTGTGTCTATGTTATCTCCTTACATATACCTACACTCTCCGTCTCTGTAAGATTGGGAATGATTGAGATTTCTCTCGGCACAGCTACCAGAAGACTTCACACTTTCAGACAGGTTGCTCACGTCACATCTACGTTGTCTCTCTCAGTTGGAGGCTGCGCAGTAAAGCAAGAGATCACCGGGAAAGAGACTTCTGATATCCTTCACTGGTCTCAGACCAGAGACACGGGGTCTGCTGGTCCATTTATTTTACTGTCTATGTGAGAAACAGAGAGACTACAAAATAAGACAGAAAATGGAAAACCAACAGAAAGCTTCCAGAGGTTGTCACCTGAAATGGTTTTCCAACAGTCTTGAAGGAGTTCCCAGAGATGTTAGCACTTGTCGGCCCTTTTGTCTTCACTCTGCGGTCCAGCTCACCCCAAACCATCTCGATTGGGTTCAGGTCTGGTGACTGTAGAGGCCAGGTCATCTGGTGCAGCACTCCATCACTCTCCTTCTTGGTCAAATAGCCCTTACACAGCCTGGAGGTGTGTTTGGGGTCATTGTCCTGTTGAAAAATAAATGATGGTCCAACTAAACGCAAACCGGATGGGATGGCATGTCGCTGCAGGATGCTGTGGTAGCCATGCTGGTTCAGTATGCCTTCAATTTGGAATAAAACCCCAACAGGGTCACCAGCAAAGCCCCCCCACACCATCACACCTCCTCCTCCATGCTTCACGGTGGGAACCAGGCATGAAAGCCCCCCCACACCATCACACCTCCTCCTCCATGCTTCACGGTGGGAACCAGGCATGAAAGCCCCCACACCATCACACCTCCTCCTCCATGCTTCACGGTGGGAACCAGGCATGAAAGCCCCCCCACACCATCACACCTCCTCCTCCGTGCTTCACGGTGGGAACCAGGCATGAAAGCCCCCCCACACCATCACACCTCCTCCTCCGTGCTTCACGGTGGGAACCAGGCATGAAAGCCCCCCCACACCATCACACCTCCTCCTCCATGCTTCACGGTGGGAACCAGGCATGTAGAATCCATCCGTTCACCTTTTCTGTGTCGCACAAAGACACAGCGGTTGGAACCAAAGATCTCAAATTTGGACCCATCAGACCAAAGCACAGATCTCCACTGGTCTAATATCATTCCTTGTGTTTCTTGGCCCAAACAAATCTC
>NC_041343.1:33814002-33919002 GCF_004354835.1 Perca flavescens | reverse complement strand
ACGGGAAGCAGACTTAAGCCACGTCCACAAGTACCAAAACATTCTTTTTTTCCCCTGCTTTCCCTGGCATCGTGTCAAGAAAATCTGCGTCCAAACGGATCCATTTGTAAATGACTCAACACGCTACTTCATATTCCAAGCCTTCGGTGGCACTGTTACTGCTACAGAAATTCACCAAAAATGGAGAAGAGCATAGTCTCCAGTCACTCCCGATCATAACATGATAGACTATAAAAACTTTCACCATTGCTCGTTTTATAAAGGCCGCCGCAAGAAAACGTGTCTTTGTTTACATTGTATAATATGCTGTTGGATTGTTTTTATTTTGCAATTCTGTCTGCCATCAGACACGATTCTGGGAAAAGGATAGCTTGCTAGCGTGTTAACGTTAGCTCTGCTAGCTAACATTCGCAGTCAGAAACAAACATCTATGATCCAATGTCTTTTTGATAATCTACACATTTTTCTTGCGGTGGCCTTTCTACAATAAGCCATGGTAAAAGTTACTATAATCCATTCAAGGAGTTGATAAGCAGACAGATTAGCTAGTTATTTGATGAGTTGTCTACTTCCACTTTATAAACAGCTAACCATAGCAGCTAACGTTAACGTTACGTCGCTGCTGGAGTGGTCAGCTACTTTAGCCATGTTCAACGTTAGCTACATAACGTTAACAATATATCTTGTGTAGAATCCAGGACCAGCAGAGCAGAGGGAGGTGTCATGGAGCAGAGACAAAGTATTTAGATGAAGTGAGTTGGTTTGACCATGGAGATGGGCTGTGGTTAGCTTGACCACAGTCGTGTCAGTGGCTGTGCACTAGCTAATGCGGGGTAAGAGGTCAAAGGCTACAGGTCGAGTGGCGATGACATCATCGATACGCATGTATGCGGCTTCGCCGTCCAAACAAAGCCAAAGGGGAGGCGTTGACGAATTTTTTTCACCCCGGGACTAGGTTGCAAAAAAGTGCATTTTCAAGCAGTGCATTTATAGGATTCGTTTGGACGATCGCCAAAAGGATGCAAAACATGTTCGTTTGCACCAAAAACATTTCCGTGTGGATTGCCCCTTAATGCTGCATAACCCAACCACCTCTCCCACCGCTAAACCTGCCTGCTTGATAGCATGATGCCGAGTCAGCTTCTCAAACTCAGCCGCAGCCACCGGCATTGTGCTACACAAAGACACACCGCCAGTTACACCACCACCAACACACTCTCAAAACTCTCAACTAACTAATGAAAAGAAATAAACACAAAAAGAGAAAAGAAAAAAAGTAAGATGAACTCACATGCTGAAACAATCCAGCACAATCCACGCTCTCCACACTCAATCCGCCACTCAGAGAGAGAGAGAGAGAGAGAGAGAGAGAGAGGAGGGAGAGAGAGAGAGAGAGAGAGAGAGAGAGAGAGAGAGAGAGAGAGATTTTTTAAATTTTTTGTAAAAGCTGTTTCACGTGAAGTCCACATTTCTTTGAATAGATACCAGCGCTCTCGCTGTTAACCTTAACATAAGATGACATCAGGAAAACTTCCTAAAATGTCAATATCTTTTAAATCCACGCGACGAGGTGAATTTAATGGTAGCCAAATTAAAGAGTGGCACTTTTGACTTTGTAAAATATCATTAATCTTAATTTCTTCCGGTGGTAATTCTTACTGGTGTACCTGAAAACACTAAAATGAGAGATTTCAACACATTCTCCCTCCCATCTCGTAAAATACGGACGTTTGGTTAGGTGCCTTTGCCGTTGTTATTAGCAAACAAAAGTCTCAATAAATAATAATAATAATAGTAAACCATTTCCTGTTTATTTAAAGTAAAGGTAGCACTTTATAATAACTACACACAATTCATCATTTATTAAGCATTAGTTACCTATTAGTTAATGGTTTTTTCATAATTATTAATTTATTGTTCATACAGTAATGTACATAAGTACATGATTTATACTTAATAAATAATGAAACAACCATTTATAAATGAAATCCTTACCCCATTATAAACTAGTTGCAAACTATTAGTAAATGCTTTGTTCATCATTTGTAAAGCATTGATCCTATATTAATTCTCATAAACTCATAAATGTTTTTTTCATATTAAAGGGGTGATAGAATGATTATATAGGGTATTTCACACTGTTCCTTATGGTCTCCTAATGGGGTATGTAACATTGATTGGGCTGAAAATGGCCTGGTTGATATTTTATTGGCCCTTATGCATCCCTGTGTTTTGGCCCTATTTGTAACAAGAGCTTTTCTTCCAAATATGGTATGCTCATGAATATTTAGATGAGCTGCGCGCTGATTGGTTGAGCGAATTGCCATACGCACACATTAGAGACGCGCGCTGATTGGTTGAGCGAATCGCCCATACACACACATTAGAGACGCGCGCTGATTGGTTGAGCGAATCGCCCATACACACACATTAGAGACGCGCTGATTGGATGAGCGGATCCCCAATACACACACATTAGAGACGCGACAGAAAATCATATTACAGACACTGCAATGTTTCGTTACCAAATTCACTTCTGAGACTTTTTTATGTGAGAAATCAACTACATAAAGCTCAAATATGGGCCGTTTTACGAAAATGGATGGCTAATTGCAAATTTGGTAAGACGTGTCGGACTTTAGGAGCTCCACACAGTCTGACAAGAAAGCGGCAGCCTGCTGGGCTCCATACCCAGGGCAAAGTCACCCTATGTGGATACTGCACTACTGGGGCTCCGTGGCCGGCTGCCGGCATAACTATAATATATTTACGGTTTGAATTTCGTCACGCCACTTATATGACATCATTCCCCAATGTGTTATAAAGCTAACCGTAAGGGGGGCGTCTTTGTAGGACGAGCAGCTGCTAGCTATATGTCCCATTCAATACAATGGAGAAACATCGCAGCTAGCTAGCTACATTTTCGGCATGACTAGTAGTATATTTACAGTTTGAATTTTGTCACACCACTTATATAACATCATTCCCCAATGGCTTATGAAGCTAAACGTTGTGTCTGATTTGATTTTAAGGAATTTTTATGAACGTGAGGCGTCTTTGTAGGACGAGCAGCTGCTAGCTATATGTCCCATTCAATACAATGGGGAAATATCACAGCTAGCTAGCTACATTTTCGGCATAACTAGTAGTATATTTACAATTTGAATTTCGTCACGGCATGAATATTACAGGTTCCCCAATGTCTTACAAAACTTAGCTAACACTTGAATGCATTTTTGTGAATGTCAGAGGTCTCGTTAGGAGGAGGCTAGCTAGCTCTCATTGATGGACTCCAGCTCACCGTGGGCTCTATCAATGAGACTCGCGGACAAAAGGCGTTTATTTCCCCGATTGTTTGTTTAAATAACTCAACACACATATCCATTATAAGATTAACTGGAACCTGCGGGCTGCGGTAAGAGATTGCCGGCGTAACAAGCTTGCTGACCGCGCTCTCAGTCAGTCACCGGTAGAAGGAAGAGGGGAGGGAGAACAGCCAGCTGCAGGCCCTGGAGCTCTGTAAGGGCAGCGGCGTGTAGTAGTCCATGTCACCCAGAAAAAGGTGAGTTTGCGCGGGTATTGAGCACCGGGCCGCCGGCCGAGCTCAATCGAGCTCACAGCAGGCCGGGCTCTGTGACGGAGGACAGGCAGGGCGGCGGTGTAGCAACCAGGCAGCACCGGCACTGAACTCCGACCCACAGTCAAAAATTTGCAATTAGCCATCCATTTTCATAAAACAGCCCAGTTGATATCTTGCATAAAATAGTTTCAGAAGTGAATTTTGTAATGGAATAGCAGAGATCTGCATGACCTAGATTCAGAAGACTACCTGATCCCAGGTCAGTTGTGTAGCCTATGTAAATGTTCTACCTGATCTCAGGTCAGTTGTGTAGCCTATGTAAATGTTCTACCTGATCTCAGGTCAGTTGTGTAGCCTATGTAAATGTTGGGGCTGTCAAAGGTTCTGGTTTTTGGGAGGTTGACGTCAACTTCCAGCTTTGCTGAGATTCGCCCGTTTTCAGCGGCAGTTTCAAAATATGAGGTTTTCATAGTAAAGGGGTGTCAATGGGATTTTGAGCTTCTATGTATATCCTATTTACCCACTAAACTGTCGTTATTCAACTGTGACAGGGTAAAATCAGTTTTGCATTCTATCACCCCTTTAACCCAGCCGGCATTTCAACATTTATTTGCGGTTGAAACGTCATGGTTCATGGTTGAATCACTGTTGAATTATGTTTCGATTTTGAAAGGTGAAACAATGTTTATATCGCGGCGTTGTTACAACATTGCGGTATTAATACGTTGTTTCACTGTTGATACCGCAACGTTGTTTAAACACTGTAGTATTCAACATGGGTGAATTTACATCGTGGGGCAACGTCTATTAACCGTTGAATTTTGTTTCGATTTTGAAAGGCGAATCAACGTTGATATCGTTGTTTAAATGTCTTACTTCTCAACATAAACTATATTGTCAACATAATTCTCCTCCGCAAGCTATACAATTAAGCATTGAAGTTACAGTAGCAGGACATAGCAGGACGTAGCAGAACACTGCAGGACACAGCAAAGCATAGCAGGGCATAGCAAGATGTAGCAGGATGTACCAGGACGTAGCAGAAAGTAGCAGGACGTAGCAGGACACTGCAGGGCACCACAGGGTGTAACTGGGCTCAGCAGGGCATGCAGCTGGACCACAGCAACAGCTGCAACCATGATTTAGGTGCCACTGTGGGGCGGCTGTGGCTCAGTGAATGGTTCCTGTACTATGTTAAAGCGCTTTGAGTAGTCGTTAAGACTAGAAAAGCGCTATATAGAAACAGTCCATTTACATTACCCTAATCCAAGGAAAAATGCTGGGTGAAATAAAGAAAAAGACTCCAGGGAGTAAGCTCCCCAGAGCTAGGTTAGTACGTGGATGCACACATATGCAACTCCTCATTCCCTAACTATAGACTACTACAGGAAGCCAATGCAGAGAAGCTAATACAGGAGAAATATGATCTCTTTTCTTATTTCTCGTCAGAACATGCGCTACAGAGTCTTAACGCACTTATTTGAGCAACCTGATAGTAAGGAATTACAGTAGTCCAACCTGGGAGTAACAAATGCATCGACTAGTTTTTCAGCATCATGTTGAGACCGGATGTTCCTAATTATGGCAATGTTACAAAGGTGAAAAAAAGCTGTTCTTGAGGTTTGTTTTAAGTGGGTGTTAAAGGATATAGCCTGATCAAAAATAACTCCTAGATTTCTGACAGTAGTGCTGGAGGCCAGGGCAACACCATCCAGAGTAGCTATAGCTTTGGATAATGACGTTTGCAGGTTTTTAGGGCCCAGCACAATAACTTCAGTTTTGTCTCAGTTTAACATCAGAAAATTGTAGGTCCATGACTTTATATCTTTGATGCATGCTTGAAGTTTAGTTAACTGACTGGTTTTGTGTGGCTTAATTGATAGGTATAATTAGGGATCATCTGCATAACAATGAAAGTTAATTGAGTGTTTTCTAATAATATTGCCTAGAGGAAGCATATATAAGGTGAATAGAATTGGTCCAAGCATTGATTTTGATCCAGCTAAATGTTACTACAATGTGCTGGTTGACAAGTAGCTAATGCTAATGCTTGGTGGGTAACATTATGAGGTTACAACTGTTGAACGAGGAGAGTTGAAAATCCAAAAAACAGCTAAAATCATACTCCTGCTTGTTGAGATATTTTTTTGTATTAAAATCATACTCCTGCTTTTTTTAAATATATCAGCTCAAGAACAGTTGAAACTGTACTTCTGCTTTTGACATAAGTTAACCCAAAAACAGCTGAAATATATTATTGCTCTTGAAACCACAATACTGCTTTTGATTTTGGTTTGTGAGTGCTGATGTGCCTTTAGAATTATATGATTGCTTAGAAATATAACCATGCTAAGTCTTTGTGTTACTGATACTACTATAAACATGCTTAGAGACATTTTAGTGTGAATTACTGTGTGAAGCTGCCTGTCTGACCCCGCAGTCGCGTAGAGGAAGTATCTGCAAGAGGCTTCAGACGCATAAATTGCTTTGTGTAACTGGCTGTCTGAACCTGCACAGCTAGAAAGAGGAAGTGCTTTTGGGGTCCTGTATACATGCACTTGGGGGCTAGGCTCTGGGTGCACATAGGGGAGACAAATGTTATTGCATTGACCTAGTGATGAACTGAGCTGTTAGATTGTAAGTTAGATAGCAAAATGCATATGCATGTAGGAAATATCGTCATATGAGATGTTTCTATGTTTATCCAACCTGATGCTTGCTTTAAGACTGTATTACCATGTAAGGTGAAACAAAAGTGTAAAAACACACCTCGCTGTGATGGGGGGTTGAACCCCAAGAAATGCACATATAAAAATCGTGTTTCCACCGTAGCGAGAACCTGTGAATGCGGGGGGGTGTGTGTCTCTAAAAATAATATAAACTATAGGGAAGTATTTCAACTAATTCCTTTGAACCTATTAATATTTATAATACAATATTTATAATATTTGAACCTATAATGTTCCAATACCTACGGTATTAACCATAGGGAAGTATCTTAAACAACTCCTTAAATATAGGCTTAACCATCCGCCTCGCTGACAGTATCTGTAACGGCTGTACGGCAGAAGAGGGCTTAGAGGGCGAGGGTTACTCGAGGGGGAGAAAGGGGATTGGCTTTATAATACAAAGCGATACTATGCCTCGATAACTGTCACATTGTTCCACACAAAACTGTTCAACATGCTCATGAAGTTTTTTTTAGTATAATTGTTTTGACCACAGATAGCAACTCTGGGCAAACCCATGAATTAGTAATGTTAACGGTAGCTGTATAGATAGATGACTAATCTAATACTAATTTAGCCAGCTAGCTACCCCGGTCGGTCAGCCTCAATCCCCCGCCAGAAAGACACTTAATTTGGAAAGAGAGCTGACAACAGCCCCGGGACATATAGCTAGCTAGTTACCGTTAGCCCCCAGTCAGCTAGTAGCCAGCCACTATCATTACAGCAATCCACCTGGCCAGAACTTAACTCCAGTACCTGGTGCTAACGACGCTAACAACAGTTTAATAAAGCGTCGGGAAACAGACCATATCAGAGCCAGGTACCCGAGTCAGACAAATGTCGATCTATAACGTTAGCTACGTTTCTACTCCTCCCTGTCAAATTTCTTCCCCCTTTGTGTTTAGCTGTCTTTACAGTTAGCTAATTTAACCAGACAAAAGGTGGATTAAGCATCAAAACAAATAGTTAAGATTACAGCCAAGTGAAGGGGGAGATGATTCCTTCTTGTGCATGCTTGTGTGTCATGCTGGGGGGGAATTGTTTGCGCAGACAAAGTCTGATGGATTTGTAATGCTAAAATAGTCATTAGATAGTTGCATGCAGTATGGACGCCATTGTAAAGCTACTCAAAATGGGCTTTTCTTATGGTCAATCCGTGGTTGATCACATGATGAATAAGTTTGGCCCAGAACTCATCAGAGATGGCTCTCCTTTCTTTTCTTCCCTCCTCCTTCTCCTCCTCCTCATTGTCGTCCCCTGTCTCTCCCTCCTCCTCCCCTTGCTCTCTGTCTATTGTTGGCATCCATTGTTCCAAACAGGTAATCTGACCTTTGACCTCTGTATAGGCCTATACTAAAGCAGTGATTGGTTAGTGTTCAGTTATGACATAATGTGTTTGCAAATGTGAGGAGTGTGTGTGTCTGTGTGTGTGTGTGTGTGTGTGTGTCCTGATAAATAAGTGTAGCATTTAGATTGGTTGTGTTTAGAAAAGGAAAGCAAGTCACTTCCTGTTAGATTTGTGTGTCTTAGGTAGAGAATTGTGTGTAATGTTTTGAAAAAAGTGTTTTATGTAATCGAAAACTGAGAAGGCTGAGAAATAGCTAATGGTTTTAGAAATTTGCTGTGTAGTTTTGCACTTTGAGTGAGAGGTTTAAAAACCATGTGACATGAAAAGATTTTGTATGTAAGCAGTTGGTAAAAACTGTAAACGTACTACATGTAACTTTCTGCTGCTAGGGGTCTCTTACAGGTTGTCCAATAAGCTACAGAGAAATTATTGACCCATCCACCAAATTATTACAAGGAGTCACTCAGGTGAGAGAATCAGGAGGAATGATAATGTGGTATAAATCAGAATATACCGATTCAATACAATTAATCAAAAGAGGTGAATTTTATATCAGCTGACAAAGACATATTCATCTGCCCCACATACATCCAGACTGAAGGTTGTCATGACATTGTTGCCGTGTTTTTTAAGTCAACTATTCTTAATGTTTAATGTTCCTCAAAACACAAAACAACACTTGATTAAGTGTCTGTAAGAAGAAGCTGGCACAGAGCCAGAAGTATGAGGAAACAGAATGTCAGACCCATCAGCAGATGAATGTGAAACACTCTATTTGGACAGACATGTCCTGGGACCTCTCTACATAGTTGGAGATCTCAACGTTAAACCCAAATTTACACCCTTCTGTTAGACAAAGCAGGTGGAGAACTGAATGTGACTTTGCAGCTTCTCTCACCCCCATTGGACCGAGATCAAACTCTTAGAAAAGTCACCTAACTGCTGAGTGGCAGCAGCCGGAGGCTGAGAAGAATGAGAGAATAACTGTGGAATTTGTTTCAACACAATTAAACTTGATATGATTGATATGAGGATCACATCAGGTGATGCTGTCGCACGACAACACTGAACCAACTGGTTCTTTATGGAAAGGGACACACACACACACACACACACACACACACACACACACACACACACACACACACACATACACTAACACACAAACACACACACACAGACAGACAGACACACACACAGACAGACAGACACACACACACACACACACACACACACACACACATCCTAACACACACACACACACACACACACACACACACACACACACACACACACACACACACACACACACAAACAGACACTGTAACACACAGACACACACTGTAACACACATCACACCACAGAACAGATTAGCAAACGTTAGCGAGCTAACCAACTAGTAACACTCACCCTCGCTTTGATTATGAAAATATTCCTGTTTTTCACCTCCCATACGACAGCGTTGTTAACCCATCCTCTCTTGAAAAAAAGATAGCTATCTGTACTTTTGTAGGCTTTCATTTTTTGTGCAGTGTAAAGTGACGGAGGAAGATGTAAATATCTCCAAACTGCAAGTCTGGTAGAGACTTTGCCAGCTTCAAAGGAATTAAAACATCAGCGGGTGCTGTGTCTGGATCACAAGTTCCGAGTGATATATGGTCTAAATAGTTGATTGATTGTAGTATTGGAAATCTGCAAGGCTGCAATTCCCGTGACTGGCCACTGTTCAGCGCCATTCTATCAGCGATTCTTGCCCGACAGGTATACATGGTAATGACGTCACTGCAAAGTATGAATAGTCTAACCTGATGCTCTATAGTCTAACCTGATGCTCTATAGTCTAACCTAATGCTCTATAGTCTAACCTGATGCTCTATAGTCTAACCTGATGCTCTATAGTCTAACCTGATGCTCTATAGTCTAAACTGATGCTCTAGAGTCTAACCTGATATTCTATAGTCTAACCTGATGTTCTATAGTCTAACCTAATGCTCTATAGTCTAACCTGATGCTCTATAGTCTAACCTAATGCTCTAGAGTCTAACCTGATGCTCTATAGTCTAACCTGATGCTCTATAGTCTTACCTGATGCTCTATAGTCTAACCTGATGCTCTATAGTCTAATCTTATATTCTAGAGTCTAACCTGATGCTCTATGGTCTAACCTAATGCTCTATAGTCTAACCTGATATTCTATAGTTTAACCTGATGCTCTATAGTCTAACCTGATGCTCTATAGTCTAACCTGATGCTCTATAGTCTAAACTGATGCTCTAGAGTCTAACCTGATATTCTATAGTCTAACCTGATGTTCTATAGTCTAACCTAATGCTCTATAGTCTAACCTGATGCTCTATAGTATAACCTAATGCTCTAGAGTCTAACCTGATGCTCTATAGTCTAACCTGATGCTCTATAGTCTTACCTGATGCTCTATAGTCTAACCTGATGCTCTATAGTCTAACCTAATGCTCTATAGTCTAACCTGATGTTCCATAGTCTAACCTAATGCTCGATAGTCTAACCTGATGCTCTATAGTCTAACCTGATGCTCTATAGTCTAACCTGATGCTCTATAGTCTTACCTGATGCTCTATAGTCTAACCTGATGCTCGATAGTCTAACCTGATGCTCTATAGTCTAACCTGATGCTCTATAGTCTTACCTGATGCTCTATAGTCTAACCTGATGCTCTATAGTCTTACCTGATGCTCTATAGTCTAACCTGATGCTCTATAGTCTAACCTAATATTCTAGTGTCTAACCTGATGCTCTATAGTCTAACCTAATGCTCTATAGTCTAACCTGATATTCTATAGTTTAACCTGATGCTCTATAGTCTAACCTAATGCTCTATAGTCTAACCTGATATTCTATAGTTTAACCTGATGCTCTATAGTCTAACCTGATGCTCTATAGTCTAACCTGATGCTCTATAGTCTAACCTGATATTCTATAGTCTAACCTGATGCTCTATAGTCTAACCTGATGCTCTATAGTCTAACCTGATATTCTATAGTCTAACCTAATGCTCTATAGTCTAACCTGATGCTCTATAGTCTAACCTGATGCTCTATAGTCTAACCTGATATTCTATACTCTAACCTAATGCTCTATAGTCTAACCTGATGCTCTATAGTCTAACCTGATGCTCTATAGTCTAACCTAATGCTCTAGAGTCTAACTAAGTCAGTTTCTTCGCACACAATCGATCCATCAATCAGCAGAGCGAGACATCAGAGAAGAAGAGTAAAGTTTTGACATTTTAAAGTTTGTCCAATACCTGATCAGATTCTGAACCAGACTCCACTGTAAAAACTAACCATTTAAGAAGTAGTCGAGACTTTTAGGAATCAATGTTTCACGGGACATTTCTTTTTACATTTTTGCTTAATTTGGATTTGATAGTTCAATAAGTAACAGCTGTTTCATGTGAAGTCCACATTTCTGTTAACTGTACTGTAAGTTATTTGGTTATTAGGTCCGCCGACATCTGTCTCCAATTTTAGCGGCAGCTGGTTTGACCACGGAGATACGAGTAACGGACGCCAAGCTTGACCGCAGTCTGTTTCTGTGATAGAAACAATGCAAGCTGCTACAGTTTGCTGCTCTGCTGCATCGCAGGTTGCTGAACACACATGACTACAGGAGACACTAGCTCAGGCTGGAGGAGTATGTATAGTTGGTGCAGTTCGAGTACGGATCACGTTCTCACCACAAACAAACCGCTCCAGAGTTGGATTGAAAGCGTACTGAGTCCACCTCTTCAAGCAAGTCTCGGTGCATTTGTTTTGTCCACTTTTGGTGCACCAGAGTTCGATTGCCGCGTTATCACCTGCCCAAACGAACCGCACCAGCGGGGCATACAAACTCTAGTTCGATTCAGCCAAACTAAAGGCTGTTGGTGTGAAAACACCCTCATATTTCTGTTTTGTAAACAGTGTCTAATGGTTCAGTTTATAATAACTTTTAATAATAATGTCCTGTAGCACCAGCAAAATCTGAACGTAATATCAGTGAGAAATGCTCTAAAATTGAAAGAATGCGCTCTTGAATAAAGATAGGAATATAACTCCATACGGAACAACCTGGATTCAAACACAGAACCTTCTTGCTGTGAGGCCACAGTGCTAACCACTGGGCCACCATGCATGAAAGTCAGATTGCCTCCCTAAACACATTGTTAGAAAGGGCACACTATTCCCTACATTGTGATGTAAAAGTAATGTATAAAGATTTAAAACTGTGCATGGTATCGCAAGGTAAAGAGAATTTTGCTTCTGCCTTTTTCCACTCTGTCAGTTGGGCCCTGCCCTCTGAGTCTGAGCATTCCATCCCATACACACAATGTAAAAATGGCAGAAAGGCATTCTTTCTAAGCCTCGTAGAAGACTGAATATTTTTTAAAAGTACTAATGGGATTTGAAAGTTGAATACCTACCCTGAATATATGAAAGATGAGGAACGTGTTAAAGTTTGAATGGAGTTTCTTGGTGAATGTATGAATGAGTAGCTAGCAGTTGAAAATGTATGAAAATGTGAAAACTCTGAACATTCAGTCCATCCGCTTTAATGGGACAAAAATGCCTGCTAAACGTTGAATATGTCATAAATTATGAATGTTATGAATAATATAAATAGTAACTCTCAATTATGAATGTTTTGATGCTTGAATGTAGTTTCAATGTTGAAAAAGGTGGAAGGAGTTAATGTGAAAAAAAATGTGGTACGGAAGATTCAAAATAAATACATAGAATAACACAATTGTGAATGCCTTCACCAATGAACTGAATTAATAAAAAAATTAATTAATTCATTCAATAATTAAATTAAGAATACAGCTTTTCTAAAGGCATTTCAATCAAATCTCTCCCCATTTTTCAAATTCATGTCCTTGCTGCTAAATCTCTATCTAAATCTGATTTAGCTTTAGATAGAAATTTGATTTCATGAAGACTTTCTGGGACCCTTTGGGGCATTGTGCTGGTTGGTGAAACAAAGCAAAATAGCCATGGCAACAAGCTCTCATTTATCTGCCATCCCCTACGTAAAAGCCTGTTGATTTTCTCCATAATGATTTAGCCTGTTAACGCCGACTGTCGCTAATTTGCATCAAACCCCTTCCATTCCGACTGCAGGCGAGATAGCGTGGGTGTATTCTCCCAATGCCGGTTTGTTTACATTCAATACATACCTAGGAACCTTTTGCACGCACTGGTTTCTCGTAGGACCGGTCGGAGTGGGAACTGCATCCGGTTCACGGAAGCGACATTAACCCTAACCCTAAAAAGGGAGGAGAGTATTTTCTTTCTTGCTGTTGTCAAAATTCATTTACTTGTCAATTAAAGTTTAGAAGTTCTAACAACTTTGTGACATTAATAAAATCTACATATCTGAGATGGGAAAGTGTGTTTTATTAATTTTACCATTTTGTAAAGAACTTTACCATAAATGCCTGTTGTCGCTAATTTGCATCATACCTAAATTTATATCTATTCTATATGCTATAGACAAATTAACAATCTCAACTTAATTTAGCATCAGCTTGGAGCCAGAAACACACAATAAATTGTTTTATATAATTGTGAATAAATACAGGCGTCAAGGGGTTAAATGCCTGCACTTCTCTCTGATGCTCCGAAAACGGATGTTAGAGGGAACTGAAACATCGCCGCACGGGACGCTAGTTACGGTAACACCACACGCAACAGCAGGTAACGTTAGCATACCGTTAACTAGAAGCTGGATGGAGTAAACACGGTTAAAATGCTGACAGCTAAATGGTGTAAAAGTGGGTTTGTATTTCACTAGAGGATTCCAACAACAGCCTATAGCTGCTGTTGTCTGAAAAACAACACACATGTTGCTGAAATTACCTCGCCAGCCTTGTGCTGCATTCAAAGTTTTGATACCTGTTAGTTTTACTTGAAGTGTTGAGAGGAACCTGCAGCAGAAACTTTTCTCTCTGTTTGTGATCCAAGTTATTAATATTTGAAAGAAACCAGACAGTTTGTTGAGAAACGTTAGAGAGTAGAAGATAAAAACCAACAAACCAAACAGGAAGAATATTCTAATATATGAAAGATGCTGACAACATCCCATAATATCCCTGAAATGAAGGAGTTTTCTGGTGAGGCTTTATCGCCCTCTGCTGATCAAAGAGAATGTTAAACTCAACAGGATTAATTTTGTTAATGGTATATATTCAAGACTTTTAACTATATAATAAAAACAAATATACATTTGATTCATATTTGTGCAAATATGAATAAAGATAAAGGATTGTCTATGTTGAGATGATTTTAGTGCAATAAAAAAGTCTCAACAGGATTAATAAATGTTACATATTCAACTCTGATTCATTACATTTGATCCATATTTCACCATGGGAGTTCACTGTCCACAGTCTGACGTGACAGCTGGCTGTGTCGGGCTGTCCACTGGAGACTCACTGGCTGGAGACTCACGGACAAGAGGCGTTTATTTAATGACTCAACACACATATCCATTATATGATTAACTGGAACCTGTGGTTTTATGGCAGTATGCAGTAGGCAGTAGGCAATTTGGAAAACAGCCACAGTGTAAGGAGTTTGTGTTTTACTGTCCCAGCACACTGGGGTCTGGCAGATTAAAAATTTCTCACATCTACAACAGCTTCTTTTTTTAAAGAAAGCCTCATATTTTGCTTTGATTTTGGGACACATCTATGTTGTGTGTGTGTGTGTGTGTGTGTGTGTGTGTGCTTCGCTCGTTGTAAACCAACCAATCAGCATGCAGCTCATCTAAATATGTATAAGAAAATCTCTCTCTTCATTCTTGGGCTTTTTAACCAGGTAGCATTAGGGCCCATAAAATAGCACCTGGGCCATTTTCAGCCCACCCAATGTCACATACCCTACTCGGAGACCTTAAGGAACAGTGTGAAATACCCTATATAATCATTCTATTATCCCTTTAAATCTGAAATCTGTTAATATATAAGAGTGATCCTTCTCCTTATGACCAACGTTTACTGTATCTACAGGACAACAAAACACTATCCTGAATGCATCACGTCAAAGTCCAAAAATACACCTTGGTTCAGATTTAGCTGAGGCTACATCATGATGAGATAAGATTCCTTTATTGTCATTGCATATACATACCCCTCAAAACATATGACCTAAAAACGGGACGGGCGACACGATTCCTACACAAAGCTCGGCATTTATCAATTTGAACGTGAGCGTAGGGCTGCGATCAAAATCTCACGCCTGGTCTGAACTCGTACGCAAAGTTTCTGAGTCAGTGTGGACTTGCGGTGCAGCATCTAATCAGTTTAACAGGAGAAGGAGAAGTCATCAGATGATCACTTATCAGCAATGGCAGATCTGGCTCTTTTAGAAGACCTCTATGAGTCGGTACAACAGTGCACGTACGTGCACATGCCACGGTGGAGAGCTCCATCGGATTGATTAAGGGCAGATGGCTTGCATCAGCGTGGGGGAACTCTACTATACATATATATATATATATATATATATATATATATATATATATATATATGCAGAAAAAGTCTGCAACATTGTTTTAGCCTGGGGGTTCTGCACAACATCTTGGTGCCATAAATGTAGTGATGGAGCCAGATGACCCGATGCCCAGAGAGCAGTATCCAGAACAGCCCCAACTGAAGGAGACAGGGTATTATTATTTCTCGCTTTTAAAAGGTAGCCTATAGTGTTATGTTTGGTAATGATATTCAATACAGGAAACATGATGATGCACAACATTTTTATTTATTCTTCAGTTTTTATTATCTCTTTTATTTTCTTATATCTTCTTTATTCATTAATGGCCATAGTGAGCGATTTATTTCTGCCATTGACCGAGTTATTTTGGCTTGTTTTCCCAGCCCCTCTGCTGTCAGGAGACAGGGTCGGGGTGGTGGTCCAGCACGGTCCCCTCAGCTGTTGCCTCTTCGGACTCAGCTGTGTTTAAAAGACACTTTAAATGTGTGTTTATTTATTTATTTATTTAACATGTAGGCCTAAGAGATTGCAATAGAAGCCTGTATATTACTATTAGGACTATAGCATAAATATGTCAAGGATGTATAAATTAAATAAACTTCAGCTGGAGTCCGATTTACTACGGCAACACTGTTGACCGGATTACGTCTCGCCATGTCGTAAATTGTAGGGGCGAGGCCTCAAAACCCAGAATATATCGGGGCGTTATATTTAAATGACGATCATTTCCAGCCGCCGCATTTATCACTGTATGACCATTCTTACGCTCTGATTGGTGGGATACGAACGTTTCATGATTCACATGTGAAGCCTGTCGTAAGATGATTTCTAAGCTCATATCTGCACTGGTTTCTACGTTAGGTTGATAAATGAGGGCCAATGAGATTCAGGTGCACTGCGACAGTGCTCAAAAATATACTTTAAACCAGTGATTTTCAACCACTGTGCCACTGTGATGGTTTAAACTGGATAAACAAATTAGCGCAGTAGTAAAAACAAGCTTCTTTCAGCTAAGACTTCTTGGGAAGGTGAAGTTGTACCTACCCCAAGGTCAACTGGAAAAAGTTGTACATGCCCTGATTACAAATTGCCTGGAATACTGCAACTCTTTATACTATGGCCTCGACCAGTCTTCTGTTCAAAGTCTGTTTAGTTCAAAATGCAGCAGCACGCCTGCTGACAGGGAAAAAGCTCTTTGACCACATTACCCCAGGACTATCGTCTCTCCACTAGTTGCCTGTTGCTCTCAGAATCCATTTTAAGATTTTATTATTTGTTTTTAAATCTTTAAATGGATTGGCACCTTCTTATTTAGCTGATATGTTGATTTCACATACCCCAGTCAGAGCACTTAGGTCAAATGACCAGCTTCTTTTGGACTGTCCCAGATCCAGACTGAACACCAGAGGGGACAGAGCTTTTTCAGTTGCAGGTCCTAAGCTCTGGAATGCTCCATTGAGTCATTTAAATCACTTTTAA
This sequence comes from Perca flavescens, assembly GCF_004354835.1. Classification (NCBI taxonomy): domain Eukaryota; kingdom Metazoa; phylum Chordata; class Actinopteri; order Perciformes; family Percidae; genus Perca; species Perca flavescens. The sequence goes on along the minus strand of NC_041343.1, from coordinate 33,902,355 downwards.
AAACTCATCTCTTTGAAATGGCTTTTAACACAAGCTGAGCTGTGACATTGTTAATATTGTTTGTAATCATGTTTACATGTGTTTTAATTATTATTATTATTTCGGGGATACTATGTTTTTAGTAGGCTTTGGGGCAGGAGTGACTGCTTGTAAATGTGATTTATAAATAAACTTGACCTTCACCTTGACCTTGTCCTGTGTGCCGTGGGATATTATCCGATTTTACTTAATTGGTCCAAAAATTTGTTTTATTGAGTTACTACAAATAATTTGCCATTGTTGCGCATCTGTGCCTGTAATATGATGACTGGCAGAGAAATGAAATACTATTCTGTGTCAGTAGGTGGCAGTATAGCGCAATAATGACCTCGTTGATTTAAGACAATGGAATTACTGCCACAAGGTGACAGGATGTAAGCAGTAGGGCCGAGATCATCAATGTGATTGATACATTTTTAAAAAGGAAAAATGCAGATTCTGATTTTATTAGGCTACAGTGTGTCACTTTGTAAAATTATTGGTTGGTGGTGTGCCACAGGATTTTTTTTTATGTCAAAATGTGCCGTGGCTCAAAAAAGGTTGAAAAACACTCCTTTAAACATACAATAAATATACATTAAATATACAAGAAAGAAAAAAATCATATAAGATAATGTATTATATTGTCAGATGTACCTGAAGTGGGGGCAACATTTTACTATAATTATTATGACTATTTACATATATAGTATCTCAACCCTGTTAATAACCACCAAACATCTTCTGGACTTCAGCCAGTCTAAACAATTACCAGTTAGAGTTAATTAATCATGTGAAACATGAACACACACACAGACACTCAGACACACACAGACACACATTGTATTGTTATGGTTATAATACTAACTCGTGTATTGTTATAATACTAACTCGTCTCTGAACAGGTACATTTTTATCTCTAATGATAGTTTTAACCCTGAGTTGTTCATTACCTTTTCGTGGCCTTTTCCAATCATTTGTAATTCCTCTTTTTCCCCTTTTTGTCGCCGATTTCGTCTCCTGTAGACCGATGAATGTTTGAGACATTTAAAGATTAAAGATTGGACCACTGGGCCCACTCATCGTGGAGTGTTGTGTTTTCCAGTATTTAACAGTGACAATTACTTACATAACTCCCACAAGGTCATTAAAAAGTCTGTTTACATCCATGGTTTGAATTGAGACACAGAGGAACAGAAAATGACATAGTGTACTTACATTTAACTGGTGATTATATCTGTCAGCTAACTCCACCCACTAACACAGCTAGATGTAATGTGCTGTTAGCTAACTAACCTCAGGTAACCAGATGTAATGTGCTGTTAGCTAACTAACCTCAGGTAACCAGGTTTAGTTAAGGCTACAGTTGGTTACTTTCATAATTCTTTTGCTTTTTGTCATATTTCCTAAAACTGTCACTATATCCTGACATTACTATATGAATCAGATCAGCTGTGAATAAATCCTGTTCCTCTCCCTCCTCATGGTACTCTTAAAGGCAATGCCTTGTTGCCATAGAAATAACATCAACATAGCAGCAACATATCTCAATCTTCAATGTTACCAGATAAGATGAGAAAAGATAACCTTTATGGATCCATACTGGGGACATTTGGAGACAGAAACAACATACACAGAAGTATAGAAAGTAACATAAAGAATAATAAAATAAAATAAATATAAAATTTAAACCATACAGAACATTTGGAGATGGATGAAATGATAAAGTGACAGTGGTGTGTTTAATAGCAGCAGAGTCTTAAGATAATAGAATATATCACAAAGATCAATCTAACATATGAACCAACACAGTCTCACTCCCTACTCGTCAAATGTATGACGCATGGTCAAGGACCCTGGCGTCAAGTTTCAACCAAATAGGGGTACCCTTGACGTTATTTTTCGACGAGGGGGGTCCGTCAGATAGACATTCATGTTATTCCCTCACCGTCGGATATCGACGAAAGAAAAAAACACGCCCCCCCGCCCCTTAACTTGAAATCTGTGACAGTTATTATTGGTATTTTTAGCCCAATAACCGCTGTTTTAATCAACATTATCCATGAGATAGTATCATGGTTTATATGTATTTCTTTTTATGTTATTATTTCGGTATATTTCGGCCAGGGAAGCTGGATTGCTTTTTTGTTGATTTATATTTTTTAAACTATGATGCTACATCTATCAACATTTATTTAGATGTTATCATGGTATTCATTTCTTGACTTTAATAATATTATTTCGGTCTTATTACCGTGAAATATTACAGTATATGCTGTAATACAGAACATTATGATATGATCCGAGCAGGAAGCATTCAAAGCCGATTCATTTCAAATCCCACAATGCAATCAGCTGGTCATTTCAAAGGATCAGGCAGATGTTTTTTTTCTAACTGGTCTTTAACGCCAAACAATAAAGATAGTTATAATAATAAAATACATTGATGTTTTTTCTAACGTTGTATTTGAGGAGTTAAACAATAAAGATAGTTATAATAATAAAATACAGTTTCATGTATTTGTCTCATATATTGTGTGCTCGCTCAAGCTTTGTAACAGCTTCTGTGGCGTTTCTTATGGGAGTTGTAGTTTTAAAGTATATTGGTATATTTCTCATAAGTAGAAGTTGGCAGTGTATAATTTTGGATACACCCTGGGGTTTTTTGGGGATGGAGAACACACTGGTGTCATCAGATTTTAAAAATTGAATCGTTAAATAGGTTAAAATAGCTTATTACCATATTTGACAGTGCTTACAGTAGGTAATTTGGTGACCATATCTACATGACAGCTGAGGTCCAGAGCTTTCTATAACAGCTGGTTTTATGTGTGTAGCACCTTCTGTTGCTAAATGACAAGCCTTCATACATGTACTGGGTTCAAGGTTCAGAGGTCAATATTTCAAAGCAGGAGTACTGTATCCTCTTCAGACTGACATATGCTCCTCTCCAGGTTGAGACCTTTCCAACGATGTGTTTGCTATAGTCCTACAACAAGGTTTTAATTTGTACACATCATGGAGACCACTTAGCAGGAGATACTTTATTGTCCCCAGAGGGATATTTGCCTTGAGTTCAAATGCTTCACAAATAACACTTGACATATTGTTTTATCATACAGCTGACATACTTACAATAAAAAACAACATGAACTAAGTTATATAGGCTAGACTGAAGCACATCACACAGCAACAATCTATTGCTCATCTTTCACAAACAGTGACAAGAGCAACACAACCATGCTTCATATCATGAAGCTATTGCACACCCTCAATCTCAAGCAACATTATTTAAAGTTTTAATTGAGGGAGGTCCAAATTAGGCCTATATCATCATCAACGTTTTTATAGTTTAGAAATGTTAAGTTTACCCATATCTTCTGCCAGAGGATAAGAGCTCATACTTGGCATGGAGAATAAAGATAGAGCAGACCATATTCTGTGTGCTTGCCTGGAGAGACTGGTTTCTATTCCTTACACAACCTTCATGAGAGTCATAATAAAATTCTCTGTAATGCAGCCTTGTATAACATAAACCATCTGATTCACCGTGGGTGTCTGCTCTAAATGATAACACACACTTTCAACACGGGCCTTCCAGCCAAAGGTGCATGTTGTCCATATGAACACCATTGGGCCTATAGGAGCAGAGCCGATGGATTGGTTCATCATTTATGACCTCTGATATCCTCTGACCCAGCTCTATCTCCAGAGTTACCTCAACTTCAGTTTCAAAGGGAGGGGGGGGGTCAGCTTTTCTTAGACATGAGTAGGGGGGGGCACCAAGGAAAAAAGGTGCTGCTCTGACCCATGTCATGACCCTTTTCTCAGCTTGTGAAATGGTTGAATGAGATGTGTGAGTTTTGTCTTTGTGCAGTAGTGCTGAGGTAGAAGTGTGCCAAAAATGCCAAAACACATGTTTTATATGTATACATACCCAAACAAAGCTATATACATCTTACTCAGTGAACAAAAACCTCGGTAACAATCTGCTTATCCTTTTAATTTCCTGAAAATGCTTCTTAAAACTAGTCCCTTCTTCATTTTGAAAAGGTAGTCTCAGTAAAGGCTACAAAGGTTAGGATGGCTACAAGCTGTAACCACGGTGATAGATATGAGGATCATCTTCTGAATATAATAATGAATATGTTAGGCCTACCATAAATTGATATTTCAAAAAAGTAATTTATTTAAAACAACTAATAAGGCAGTGTGATTTTAAATCAAACTAAGTCCCACACATAAATATATTCATGTTTTTCCCCTTTAGTCTTTGCTATTAATATTCATCAACTGCAAAATTCGAAAATTGCGTTTTTAAATAACTATGTATGGCAAATAAAATAAAAAATGCTTCTCTTTGTATATAGTTTATTGTTTTTCACAACAGTACAATTCAAAACAAATGCAAATTAGTCAAACAAGCCATTAGGCTGTATTTCTAAACACTCAACTGTAGGTTTTTTATATAGTATATATAAGGCAAATCAAAGTGCTAAATATAAAACACAATTTTTTCATTATTAGTATTTTATTGTGTAAATTCTCACGTACAACGTGGAACATTCTTTCACAGACGAGATGTGGAATTTCACGTCACTTCCGCGGATTTGTTTAAACGTAGACAAATACATGAAACTGTATTTTAATATTATAACACTCTTTATTGTTTAACTCCTCAAATACAACATTAGAAAAAAACATTAATATTACGAATATTATATATTTTTATCTTCGTATCCGCTGAGCGGGACGTACTACGTCACTTCCGGAGTTTTCCGCTGATTCGTTTAAACGTTATTATGGTTCATAACTTACTGGAACAAAACTGAGCAACGTGTTGTTGCTGGTGACACAATCACTGACTGTATATATGTATATTGAAGTGATACTGACCACTGACTGTATATATGTATATTGAAGTGATACTGACCACTGACTGTATATATGTATATTGAAGTGATACTGATCACTGACTGTATATATGTATATTGTAGTGATACTGACCACTGACTGTATATATGTATATTGAAGTGATACTGACCACTGACTGTATATATGTATATTGTAGTGATACTGACCACTGACTGTATATATGTATATTGAAGTGATACTGACCACTGACTGTATATATGTATATTGTAGTGATACTGACCACTGACTGTATATATGTATATTGTAGTAATACTGACCACTGACTGTATATATGTATATTATAGTGATACTGACCACTGACTGTATATATGTATATTGTAGTGATACTGACCACTGACTGTATATATGTATATTGAAGTGATACTGACCACTGACTGTATATATGTATATTGAAGTGATACTGACCACTGACTGTATATATGTATATTGAAAATGATACTGACCACTGACTGTATATATGTATATTGAAGTGATACTGACCACTGACTGTATATATGTATATTGAAGTGATACTGACCACTGACTGTATATATGTATATTGTAGTAATACTGACCACTGACTGTATATATGTATCCAGGATCCTTGCGCTTATTGAAGTGATACTGACCACTGACTGTATATATGTATATTGAAGTGATACTGACCACTAACTGTATATATGTATATTGTAGTGATACTGACCACTGACTGTATATATGTATATTGTAGTAATACTGACCACTGACTGTATATATGTATATTGAAGTGATACTGACCACTGACTGTATATATGTATATTGAAGTGATACTGACCACTGACTGTATATATGTATATTGTAGTAATACTGACCACTGACTGTATATATGTATATTGAAGTGATACTGACCACTGACTGTATATATGTATATTGAAGTGATACTGACCACTAACTGTATATATGTATATTGTAGTGATACTGACCACTGACTGTATATATGTATATTGTAGTAATACTGACCACTGACTGTATATATGTATATTGAAGTGATACTGACCACTGACTGTATATATGTATATTGTAGTGATACTGACCACTGACTGTATATATGTATATTGTAGTAATACTGACCACTGCCACCCATGTGGCATGACTGTATATATGTATATTATAGTGATACTGACCACTGACTGTATATATGTATATTGTAGTGATACTGACCACTGACTGTATATATGTATATTGAAGTGATACTGACCACTGACTGTATATATGTATATTGAAGTAATACTGACCACTGACTGTATATATGTATATTGTAGTGATACTGACCACTGACTGTATATATGTATATTGAAGTGATACTGACCACTGACTGTATATATGTATATTGAAGTGATACTGACCACTGACTGTATATATGTATATTGTAGTGATACTGACCACTGACTGTATATATGTATATTGAAGTGATACTGACCACTGACTGTATATATGTATATTGAAGTGATACTGACCACTGACTGTATATATGTATATTGAAGTGATACTGACCACTGACTGTATATATGTATATTGAAGCGATCCTGGCGTTAAAGACCAGCTGATCGCTGCCTGATTCTTTGAAATGAATGGCCGCATTGCATTGTGGGATAGGCCTATCGGCTTTGAATGCTTCCTGCTCGGATCATATTGTTATGTTCTGTATTACAGCATATATACTGTAATATTTCACCGGTAATAAGACCGAAATAATATTATTAAAGTAAAGAAATGAATACCATGATAACATCTAAATAAATGTTGATAGATGTAGCATTATAGTTTAAAAAATATAAATCAACAAAAAAGCAATCCAGCTTCCCTGGCTGAAATATACCAATATAATAACATAAAAAGAAATACATATAAACCATGATACTATCTCGTGAATAATGTTGATTAAAACAGCGGTTATTGGGCTAAAAATACCAATAATAACTGTCACAGATTTCGAGTTAAGGGGCGGGGGGGCGTGTTTTTTTCTTTCGTCGATATCCGACGGTGAGGGAATAACATGAATGTCTATCTGACGGACCCCCTCGTCGAAAAATAACGTCAAGGGTACCCCTATTTGGTTGAAACTTGACACCTAGGGTCCTTGACCATGCGTCATACATTTGACGAGTAGGGAGTGAGACTGTGTTGGTATGAACATAGTTTAGTTTAAAATGGTACATTATGAAATAGTGAGGTAAATGAGACATTTATCTAGCTAAATACTTCCTCAGCTGATCTAAAACCATTGTTCAAATTAGGTAAACCCAGCTAACTAGATTATGTTCAGCAAACTTAACCTAGTTAGCTAGCTGACCATGAATAAACCTGGATGTAAAATAGTACACACATGATTTCCAGGAAATGATGAGGGGAGGAAGCAACACTCACAGTGTTGGAAATAACAGATCCACATTTCCTTTTTGTTTTATGTAATCAGTTTCACCAGAACTCCTTTAGTAAGTGTCCTACATCACCCTGCAGCCAACCAGAATTGAGTATTCACCCAGACCATGGTATAAAACAGGATAATAAAACAATGCACCACATGTGTTACTTCAGTTTAGAGTTCAGACTTCATTGTGAGTGGACGGAGCAGAGCAGAGGGAGAAGAAGGCTGAGTCAGGGTGAGTGTTAATATAACATTAGAGTCATCTTGTTGATAATAGTAAACCCAACACTAATCCAAGAATTTCTAATAATAGTGCTGCTGCCAGATTCCTGACTGGGGTTCGCAAACATAAACATATAACTCCTATTTTATTGTCTCTTAACTTGCTGCCGGTGTGTTACAGAGTCGATATGAAAATACTGCTGTTTGTCTTTAAATCTTTAAATGGTCTTGCACCAGCTTACTTATCTGAACTGTTAAATCTGAATGGACCTGGTAGGTGTCTACGGTCCACGAGCAACTATGATCTGTCCCAGCCATGCATCGCGCCTAAAGTCAAGAGGGGACCGAGCCTTCGCTGCTGTTGGTCCTAAGCTGTGGAATAGCCTCCCGTCTCCTTGAGATCACTGTCCTCTTTATATGAGTTTAAACTCAAACTAAAGTTTTATCTCTTGGAGCGTGCATTTCTCTAAATCTTTATTTTTAATTATGTTTTTTGCTGTCTGAAGGATGTTTTATTCTATCATCTTCTTTGACTCTTGTTATGTGAAGCACAGTGGTCAACATCTGTTGTGTTTACTTGTGCTATACAAATAAATAAGTGAAATGAAAGGTAATAAGGGAAGAAGTTCCACTCTCTCTATATTTCCTGCTTCTTAACTGGTTTCAGTTCCACCAGGGATCCATATAGGGGGCACTCACAAGCCAGTGCAGAATGAATGGGACTCTATGGAGCTGTACCCCTCAAAATCCATCTCAGGATATCCTTTTGTTGTCTAGTAATTTGAATGTTGCATTCAAAAGGGGAGGCTAACAAAATACACACTGCTGGGTGTTAGATTTTTTGAAAAGTGACATTTCTGTTCTAAAAAGCCTTTTGAAATGTCAATGACATCATACACATATATGGCCAGAGATACTGCTTTATGGCAAGCTCTGAGTCGCTTCCTCTTTTCTCTCGAGGCATCAACAGCACAGCTAAGAGGTTAGACAGGTTAGGCTCTCCCTGTTAATACAACACAGCTGATAGGTTAATCTCCCTGTTAATACAACACAGCTGACAGGTTAGTCTCTCCCTGTTAATACAACACAGCTGACAGGTTAGTCTCTCCCTGTTAATACAACACAGCTGACAGGTTAGTCTCTCCCTGTTAATACAACACAGCTGACAGGTTAGTGGCTGTGGCCACCAATGGGTTGAGGAGAGCAGCACAGGAGGGAGAGAAGGATTGCCCCTCTGGCAGAGCTAACCATCCCGAGACTAGAACTCTGCGCCGCAGTTTTGGCCACAGAAATTGCAGACCAGATCAGGGAGGAAATACGACTTAAGCTGGACAGGATCACGTTCTTCACAGACAGTAAGGTTGTGTTGGGTTAGGCAATGAATCTCAAAGGTTCTAATGTATGTGAATAACCGCTTGCAGCGCATCAGACAGTCCAGCCATCCGAGTCAGTGGAAATATGTAGCCACGGAAAGCAATCCAGACGATCTCGGCTCAAGATCTGTGCCTGCAAGCCAGTTGCAAGGAACCAGTTGGTTGATGGGACCAAGATTTTTGTTGGAACCTGAGAAGTCGTCATCGGACATTTCGGCCTTTGAACTGGTTAATCCAGACTTGGACGTGGAACTTCATCCAAAGGTCATAGCGCTCTTGACAAAGGTCTCAGGAGAACAACTGGACACTAAGCATTTTGAACGCTTTTCATCGTTACATGTGGCACCAAGCTTCCACAAACCAGCACAGGACACAGAATGTGTTGGATGACACTACTGCAAGAAAGGCGTTAAGTGCTGAGTTAACCAAGGCAGAACACGTCCTCATAAAGAGTGTGCGTATTTTTTTTGGCTTCTTAAACTTTTATATAATTTATCCAGTATTGACCTGACATGAATTAAAAGAACACTTTTCTCTCTCTATTTGGGTTTGTGTGTTTGTGTGTGTGTGTGTGTGTGTGTGTGTGTGTGTGTGTGTGTGTGTGTGTGTGTGTGTGTGTGTAATTTCCTGTAAAGAGTGTGTGTTCAGAGAAAACAATAGTAAAAGTCCCTTTCCATAAAGAACCAGATGGTTAAGTGTTTTCGTGCAACAGCATCATCTGATGTGTTCCTCATATCAATCATATGAAGTTTAATTACTAGAAACATATTCAACAGTTATTCTCCCACTCTTCTCAGCCTCCGGCTGCTGCCACTCAGCAGTTAGGTGATTTTTCTAAGCATTTGATCTCGGTCCAATGGGGGTGAGAGAAGCTGATAAGTCACACATGGCCGGAGTCATCGGAGCAGGGGCGAGGTGACGTCGTCGGAGTCATTGGAGGCGGCGGATGCGTTGGGGACGGCGTAGCCTGCCGCTCCTGCTTTCTCTATTTATTCAACTGCTGTTATGAAGACTAATAATGAAAGAGTCATAATGTGTCTCAGTCCTGAGTGTAATGATATTGTCTTGGGAAATTATTACTTATTATCACTTCCAAGTTCCCGCACTTTAATCGCATAAAATTGTATAAATATCCCGCATATTCCATCGCATTTTTTTAAGAAAACGTGCCACATAATCAAGGATTTTTGCCCGCAACAATCACAAAACAATGCATTTTTCTGGAAGGACTGACTAATAATGAAAGAGTCATAATGTGTCTCAGTCCTGAGTGTAATGATATTGTGTCGGGAAATTATTACTTATTATCACTGAGAGAATTCATTGATTTGAGCAAACAAAAGTCAATAAATGTATTTACACTGTAAACGATTTCCTGTATGTTTAAAGATACAATATGTAATATATGTCTGCATTAAAATGTCTAACAACAACTACACCTATGTTATGTTACTTATGTTATAACAACAATCGTGTGACATGAAAAGATTTTGTGTGTAAGCAGTTGAAAAAAACTGTACTATAAATGTACTATATGTAACTTTCTGCTGCTAGGGGTCTCTTACAGTTTTTACCAACTACTTACACACAACATCTTTTCATGTCACACGGTTTTTTAAACCTCTCACTCAAAGTGCAAAACTACACAGCAAATCTCCAAAACCATCAGCTATTTCTCAGCCTTTCACTCAGCTTTCAATTACATAGAATACTTTTTTCAAAACATTACACACAATTCTCTACCTAAGACACAAAAATCTAACAGGAAGTGACTTGCTATCATTTCTAAACACAACCAATCAAAATGCTACACTTATTTACCAGGGCACACACACACACACACACACACACACACACACACACACTCATATTTGCAAATACATTATGTCATAACTGAACACTAACCAATCACTACTTTAGTATAGGCCTATACAGAGGTCAAAGGTCAGATGACCTGTTTGGAACAATGGATGCCAACAATAGACAGAGAGCAAGGGGAGGAGGAGGGAGAGACAGGGGACGACAATGAGGAGGAGGAGGAGGAGGAGGAGGAGGAGGAGGGAGAAGAGGAAGAAGGAGAGCCATCTCTGATGAGATCAGGGCCACACTTATTCATCATGTGATCAACCACGGATTGACCAATGAGAGAAGCCCATCTTGAGTAGCTTTATAGTGGCGTCCATACTGCAACTATCTAAGGACTATTTCAGCATTACTAATTAATCAGACTTTGTTTGTGCATACAATTCCCCCCACCACGACACACAAGCACTCACAAACACACACACACACACACACACACACACACACTGCATGAAAAGTGGGATTTCCGTCCCCGTAAATGCCTGTAAACGCCCGGAAATCACCCTAATTTTCGGCGGTTATCGACAATTTACAGGTTGCGAACGTCACGTCGGCAAGCATTCGGTCTGAATTCGGTCCATGTAGCAGACGTCTGTGGTGCGTTGTCCTGTAAGTCTATGTGTCACACTTCCAAATGCCTCATATACCTCAGCCGCAGCCAGCATACTCTGTCTCGCTTCCAGCAGCTGTAAAATCAATCAATAAAGCCAATCAGTACTGCGTGATATTTATTTATGGCCACAACACACCTATGAATGCACCTGAAAAATATTCACATTGACCAAACGGATCTAGTCTTACCCTCTTTTCTTCTCGACCGACTCCGAGCTGAACTCTTCACAGCTTCTGCCCGCGATGCCACATCTGGTTGTTTCTAGCTGAAGCTCCTGCATGCTGTCTCGTAATATGTCTTACAGGCAGCTGGAAAACAATGAAATGACAGTGGTATGAATAAAAAACATAAATCACTGTAAAATTAAACAAGGAAAGATGAAAAAGTAAAAATGACTTACACACAATGGCGCCATTATCAGCGTCATGTAAATCTGGACCTGCAGACAGCTCCGAGCAAATACAGGTCACGGCCTCGTTATGAGGCGAGGTTAGTCTGTAAAAAAAAAAAAAAACTATGGTTAAGTGTCTATTAACGTATCTATGTCCTTATACAGAAGAATAATGAAGTTCATTCAATGAAAGCATTTTCTTTAAATCTTACCCTTGCTCCGGTTCGTAGCGCCTGCTACAGTTTGTCTCCGAGTTGTGAGTTCTGAAAATTACGAGATAACAAAAATATACTTTTATAAAACAACATCACCAGCTTAGCTCTGTAATGAATGGCGCTGAAAGCAGCCACAGCTCTGTAAACTTAACTTAAACTTGGTGGGGTTTAAAACATTACTGCCAAGTCTTAGTAGCCTGTTTAACATCCAGAGACAGTCACTGTACAATCAAGAGTTAATAAACAGTACAGACTAGCTCGCCGTTTCATTAATAATCATATACTTACGTTGTCTTCTTTTCTGTGAGCACATCTTTGGAGCCACGGAGGAGAGAAAACAACCACTCCAAATGTCTCTAACAACTCCTGTGTGTTTCCGAGTGAAGTTTGACAGAGTGTACTGACAACTCTTTTACCAGTTGGCCTGAAATATTCCCATATTTCGGAGGTTTTTGCTCCAACTCTCAGACTCTTCCATTGACATATATACAATGGACCAATAGACCCCGTTGCTCTGGACGGAGACCAGTGAAGGATATTAGAAGCACTTTTCCGGTGATCTCTTCCTTTACTGAGCAGCCTCCAACTGACAGAGACAACGTAGATGTGACGTGAGCAACGTGTCTGAAAGTGTGAAGTCTTCTGGTAGCTGTGCCGAGAGAAATCTCAATCATTCCCAATCTTACAGAGACAGAGAGTGTAGGTATATGTAAGGAGATAACATAGACACAGGCTAATTACTGATCACTAATTAGTTAACATTAGGTCACTAACATGCTAGTTAACATTAGTAATTACTGATCACTAACATGCTAGTTAACATTAGTAATTAAACCTAAACAGATAATGGAAGTCCAAACTGCCTGTGAGCTTCTCCTGTACTATACGGTAATTCCTCTACTGTGTGACAGTAAGTCACGTGGTTATGACCCAATCGTTAGCTTATTTTTATAAAAAGCGTTCTGCTACGGAGCCATAACGTGAGCTACAAGGTAATGGAGCCTTTTGTACATTGTCGTGTTTCTTTAGAAATAAACAACGGACAAATAGAGTCTTTAAACGCTTCAGATGTAAAGTTATTCGCAGTCAAGTGACGTAAAAAAAAAATGGCGGTCAGTGTAATGCTAACAAGAGGTGATCGCTTTGTAGCAACAAAATGGCGCCATCGGAGGTTCGCGTTCTGAAGCGAAGCTTACCCCCTTGGACTCATCTCCCGAGTCCCGCCGATTTTTTTTCAAATGGAAGCAGTGAGGGCGGGGGTAGGGGGCGGGGCAGAGTGATAGAGAGAGACCGTGGAGCAGATTAACCAGCAGGGCGCGAACAGCGCACACACTGGTGTGGAGGTGAATTACAGTGAGTTATAATGGATTACTGGGAAAGCTTAATAATAGGACAATTGAAGTTTAAGCCATGGACATGTGAATATGGTGCTGAATTTGCCAGTATTTTAAGAAGATTAACGGTTGGGACCTTGTCATGCAATGACAAAGCTGATATGCTTTATGTGAAGCCCAGTGTTTTGGTGTCAGCAGAAAGACTTCTCTTAGAAAACTGTCCAGTGGAGCCTCTGTCTCCATTCCACCAGACAATGTTGGATGAGCAAGACCAAAGAAAGGCCACTGTAGTCATGCCACCATGTAGAGTGGTTGAGCTCGAGGAGACTGGGAATGAATCATGGAATGCACATTTTACCTTTGTGGCAAAGCCTGTAAAACTAATTGTTCAAATAAATTATTTTGTGTATCTTTTTTACATAACACTGGTCATTGCTAATGACATATAAAGTAATTAATCTAACATACTTTCATTAAATAAATCAATTCAAGCTAAAATTGAAGAGTCTACAATTAGGCTGTACTGAGTCTGATCTATTTTAAGAGATTTTCTTAAAATTAAGTTAATACCTTTTAGAAAAATGTCACCTGGGATAAAACTCCCCCTGCTGCTACCCATATTTGCATTTGAAAAGCTCACAGCATTTTCATTTACATGTGAAAGCATCACCTAGAATTAGAGGGAGGGGGGGTTAATGGGGGGACAACTGCCAAGCAAGGCCCACGTCAATTTCCGACAATTTACGGCAGTTTTCGGTGTTGCCTGTAAATTGCCGCGTGCAGTCGTAAACCTGAAGTTCCACGACAATCTACAGTGCCGCATACTGACGAAAATCCCACTTTTCATGCAGTGACACACACACACACACATATTCTTCATTCTAAAAATGATACCTTTGGTTTACATATGTTTGTAGTGTTGTTTTCTTGTGTCATGCTACTGTAACAACACTGAGCTATTCTAACAAACATGTTTTGTCCAATAAATATTTTCTGTTTTACTGTAACATTACATTGTTTTTTACAGTGCACTTTTCAACCCCTCTCAGCAGATTACTGTCTCTCTAGAACAGTGTAAATGTAGATATAAGCCTATGAAAGACAAAAGATCTTCAGATTTAGAACAACAGTGTGTACATGGTATATCCATAAACTAACTATTATGAACAAAGGGTTTGCCATTTCATGCAAATGCTTCATTTTGAGATGTGTTTAAGGTATTTTGAATTTTGAAGGAGATGTGAGGCATTTAGCATTTTGTGCGTGCAGTTTTGGGAATTGTAGAGTTTTTAAATAAGGGAAAGTGTGTAAGCAGTTGGAAAAAACTATAAAGTAAAAAGTACAATATTTTTTTAAAGCAGATAAAAGTCCATTCGCTTTTATCCAAAAAGGTTAGTTGTGCCATCTCTGATGTATTATCTGTGTGCTATTTGACCAGATCACACTCATTTCAGCCTCCAGGCTTCATTCTGGCCTACAACTCACTGAGTTTCTTTTTTGCTTTTTCAACTTTTATATATTGTACACACTATATTGACCACCCACCATGAATTAAAAGAACACTTTGATCCCTCTATTTCGGTCTGTGTGTGTGTGTGTGTGTGTGTGTGTGTGTGTGTGTGCGTGCATGAGTGTGTGTGTGTAATTTCCTGGAATTTTTTTAGAATTTTGCCATTAAAAAGTTCCTAATGCAATACTTAAAAATCTGTTGATGGAAACATGACTATTGTTGTCCTCCAGGAAACATGGTGTAAAGGTTCTTCCAGTGGTTGTCCAATAGGCTACAGAGAAATGATTGACTCATCTACCAAATTAAAAGGAGTCACTCAGGGGAGAGAATCAGGAGGAATGATAATTTGGTATAAATCTGAATGTACCGATTCAATAGAATTAATCAAAAGAGGAGAATTTTATATAAGCTGACAAAGACATATTCATCTGCCCCACATACATCCAGACTGAAAGTTGTCATGACATTGTTGTTGTGTTTTTAAGTCAACTGTTTTAATGTTTCCTCATTCTCCAAAACACATAACAATTCTTGATTAAGTGTCTGTAAGAAGAAGCAGGCACAGAGGCAGAAGTATGAGGAAACAGAATGTCAGACCCATCAGCAGATGAATGTAATGTGAAAGAGTCTATTTGGACAGACATGTCCTGGGACCTCTCTACATAGTTGGAGATCTCAATGTTAAACCCAAAGTTAGACCCTTCTGTTAGACAAAGCAGGTGGAGAACTGAATGTAACTTTGCAGCTTCTCTCACCCCCATTGGACCGAGATCAAACTCTTAGAAAAGTCACCTAACTGCTGAGTGGCAGCAGCCGGAGGCTGAGAAGAGAATTGTGGAATTTGTTTCTACTAATTAAACTTCATATGATTGCTATGAGGAACACATCAGATGATGCTGTTGCATAACAACACTGAACCAACTTATTATTTATGGAAAGGGACACACACACACACACACACACACACACACACACACAGTCCGGATCGGGACAAATTTTTCTGTCCGAGCCCGGCCTGCGTCCGACAGGTATTAAGAAATTTGTGTCCGAGCCCAACAAAGTTAAAATCTCATTTTTCTCTCATGCTGATGACACATGTACATTTGTTTGTATGGAAAGCTTTTATTAAGCAACTGTAGCAAGGCATTCGGAAATGTCAACAGATGAGCGCATCAGCGCACACGGGGCAACACCACTTGATTAAGTGTCTGTAAGAGGAAGCTGGCACAGAGCCAGAAGTATAAGGAAACAGAATTTCAGACCCATCAGCGGATGAATGTGAAACAGTCAAGCAGGTGGAGAACAGAATGTGACTTTACAGATTCTCTCGCCCCCATTGGACCGAGATCAAATGCTTAGAAAAGTCACGTAATCAATCCAGCCATGTGTGTTCTGGCCAAGAATTGCATTTAACACATGTCCTCTCCCACAGACAAGGAAGCAGCTGAGATCTTTCTTTGGGATGGCTGCCTTCTACCATCGGTTCATCCCCAACCAGCCAGGGCTGCTTTTTTGACAGACGAGACAAGCTGCCCGAACCAGGTTCAGTTTTGTTTTTCAAACATTCAAAATGAGTATTTAAGGGTGTAACTTCAAACATCTCTGAGTATGAGCCCTGTTCTGCATAGTCCAGACATTAAAAATACTTTTTTAGGAATTACGTTAAGCATAAAGAGTTTCAGAGAAAACAAAAGTAAGTTACTGTACATCTTACTGTACATCACATCTCTCAGTTGGTTCAGTGTTGTTGTGCAACAGCATCACCTGATGTGCTCCTCATTATATCATCTACATTCCAGACTGAAGTTTGTCATGACATTGTAAAGACATTGTTGCCGTGTTTTTTTAAGTCAACTCTTTTAATTTCAGACCCATCAGCAGATGAATGTAAATCAGTCAAGCAGGTAGAGAACTGAATGTGACTTTACAGCTTCTCTCGCGACCATTGGACCGAGATAAAATGCTTAGAAAAGTCACGTAACCGCTGAGTGGCAGCGGTCAGAGTCTGAGAAGAGTGGGTGATTAATTGTGGAATTTGTTTCAACACAATTAAACTTGATGTGATTGATATGGGGAACACATCAAGTGATGCTGTCACACGACATCACTGAAACAACTGGTCCATGGGAAGTGCTTAACCCTCGTATCGTCTTCCCATCGATCATGCACTTGTTGTCTTCCGGTTTGGTTTGCCTGTTAATAAAGCATTAAGTAGCCTATAAATTATCGCCCTATACTGGATTACAGCTTCTTAGCCAACGTCATAACTTATTACCACTAGTTGTACTCTCGTTTTTGGAATTGATGGTCAATAAACCTAATTTACTTGAAATGATGCCTCTTTTTTTAAATAAGCAGAAATTATGAATTATCGTATCTAATAGTCAAGATAAGAGGAACATATGTTTATGGATTATCAGAGAGGATTATCGTCACCTGGGTATACATTAAGTAGTGATCATCAATTAGCACATGGAACCATCCATTTTATTTTTGGGAAAGTTGGTTAAAAGAAACCCCCTACTGGTCATTGGTAAGCAACAGGTAGACCTGTACCAATTAGAAAATGCTGACGGAAACAACAAAATGTGAAAAATAAAATAAAAATTACACTCGCTTGAGGTGGTTTTTGCCTTTTTCAAAAAAGAGTTAATGAGTAAAATGTGAGATGGAAACAGTTTTGCAGAATAAGTTGTGATGAAGTGAACATGTTAGTCACATGACTATAGTCCCGGTATCCATTGGATGGGGAATGGATCAGAATACGGGTCCCATCCAGGTGGCTGTACACTTGTTTTCCAGCTGCCTCTAAGACATATCACCAGACAGCACACAGGAGCTTCAGCTATAAACAACCAGATGTGGCATCGCGAGCAAAAGCTGTGAAGAGTTCAGCTCGATAAGAGGGTAAGATTAGATCCGTTTTTGGTCAATGTGAATATTTTTCAGGTGCATTCATAGATGTGTTGTGTCCATAAGCAGTATATCGCGCAGTACTGATTGTCTTTATTGATTGATTTTACAGCTGCTGGAAGCGAGACAGAGTGTGCTGGCTGTGGGTGAGGTGGGCATTTGGAAGTGCGCCACCATAGACCTGATGATCCGAAATACAGGACAACGCATCAAAGACGTCTGCTAAATGGACCGAATTCAGACAGAATGCTGCCGGTTACCTACAGCTCAGAGGCGGCCACGGGTTAGGGGTTGAAGGTCCTGTAGGATCTGGCTTGTCGTGAGCGTGGGATGTTTGTTGTGTGTGCTGTATGTCTCCAATGCTTTGTACATAGTTTTTTTTCTGATTGCGTTTGTGTTTTCTGTTAATAAAGCTCTACCTTTGAATAAACAGCACGTTCCTGGCAAATCATTTTCCTTAGGATAACAATGACATGAATATACAACTTAGCATATATGAAATAATATTATTTTTTGTATTAATTATTTATTTTATAATATATATATATATATATATATATATTATAATAATATTGGCCCAGGGTGACCAATAGCCTAACCCATGACAGACCTGCCAACCAATCACAATAGATTTTTCTTGTTTAAAAGTAGTGGTTTCATCCAATCCTGAGTGAGGAAATTCCAGCCAGGCCAGACACACTCTGGCCGGGTGCGCGTTGCTGCTATCCATATGCTTATTAGAGCCATTAACACCTGCGCGGGAGCTCTCCACATACGTCATGATTTGTTTCCGACAATATGTGACACAGACGAACGCGACATTGACAGGGACGAAAATCCCACTTTTAATGCAGTGTCTGCTGCCCCCTCTTCTTCCATTTTTGGACCCATGATAATTTCTCTGTACATGCTGCCCTTAGGGTCAATTTAAAAAAAAATACATAACATTTTGTTCCATCGTTTTGCAGACAATGTACAAATCTATTTGCCTGTAAAAAACAACGATAAGGACACTATGCAGCCTTTGCTTAACTGCCTGAGAGATCTCAAAATATGACAGCTACTGACCATAAGACTGAAATTGTTGTGTTTGGTTGTGTTGAACTAAAATAGCTTTTCACAGATACAATTAATGAGTTTTTGTTTTGCTATCATGCACCTACACTATACAACAGTGGATCCCCATATATTAGCATTGTCTGAATTATGGAAACAAATAACTATTGCTTCTGTTCTGTCAATGGAAGAAATCTCTCACAGAACCAGCCAATGACACCAGGGGTCAGATGTCTGGTATTATGCACTGTAGTGATTTCTGTGTTATAAAATAAATTAGTCACATGTGATCAGAAAACTCTTACCACTAACTGTAAGCATCATATTACATATCTATTACCAAGATCTCAGTGCAAATGCCATTGTAGCTGAAAGTTACATGACACATGTAGGTACCGACAAAATTATGCACAAATCACAGAAAAAAGGGCAAAAAAAGAAGTCCAAATTGAGATTTATCCTAGTGTTTGGTAGTTGTGGAGCTACATTTTGGCATACATTTTAATATAACTGACTAAAAGTACTCCAGATCTATAAGCATCTAAAAAAAACTCAAATTTTTATTGTGACACAGTTAGCTGGATTTAAAGTACTAAATATCAATTTCTCAAGTAGCAGTCTGAAAAACAAAACAATACCTACAGAACGGAAAAGAAAAAGTCATTCACTCAAATATGTAAAACATTTTAATATATACAGTTTATGGGGAGTTAATGTAAGATGTTTTCTGGATAGCAGTCATTTTATTCATCTTAGTGGTAGGTATATTTATTGCTTAGCATGTGTAGGAACACATGCTAAGCAATAAATATTCACTACAACTGTTATTAAGCATTCTCCATAAAACCCAAGTCCCAAGTAAAGGGTGAGCCAAGTGGTAAACACTTTACATGTAGTTGTTCTTTGTCTGGATGATAAGAATAACTTTTGTTATGACTGAAACTGGGATAAGATAGTATTGATGTAAGTGAAAACAGAAGAAAATGTATTAATATTGTTGATTCACAAATAAATGCAGCTATATAATGCAAGCAGACTGTTAAAGCAACTCAATGCATGTGTGGCCGACTCCATCAAACTATCGTTCGGAATGTGTGTGTGTGTGTGTGTGTGTGTGTGTGTGTGTGTGTTTGTCAGTAACAAATATTCTTTATTATATCATGGACTTTATGTTAATATTTCATACTTATGGCCTGTTGGTTAATGCTTCATTTATAAGCTACACACAGCTTTTTTTTTAACAGTGCACCGAGTGATCACACAGGACTGTACTCACCTGAAAACAACCCCATGGGTCATGTGTTCAAAAAGCTTCAATGAGCTAACGGCTAATCTGGGCGTGACCAAGCAACCCCCGGGTTTCGTCACCCCCTCCTCCTTGCACACTCTCTCTCTCCCTCACACACACACACACACACACACACACACACACTGTATCCCAACATGCTGGTTTGTTTGCTTTGTTTTATTGTAGATTAAAAAAGGTATATAGGTTTTAATTGATTGAAGAATTATTGATCGGCCATTGATGATTTTGAAGTTAATAAATTCTACTATACTTTAATTAGCCGTTGCCTCTGATTATTTGTGTACTTATTGTAATAATTGCTGGTTGAACACAGGTCAGTGCTCAAATTCACCCATCCTTTGTTCCTTTAAAGGATTACCACAGAAAAGAGACTGTTTCACAGTTTGATTGTTGGTCAGGGTGGCGCCCCGTTTGATTGTTTGTTGATTTGATAAAGTTATTAATAACCATATTAATAGCTTTATTAATATTGATAAACATCTTTGATAATATGCCAGTGATTGAATCTGTACCCTACGAGTACCCAACAGCAGAAATGTTACATATTGTATCTTTAAATATACAGGAAATGGTTTACAGTGTAACTACATTTATTGAGACTTTTGTTTGCTCAAATCAAAGAATTCTCTCAGTGATAATAAATTATCATTTCCCGACACAATATCATTACACTCAGGACAGAGACACATTATGAATCTTTTTTTATTAGTCTTCAAAACAGCAGAATAAAAAGTCAAAGCAGGAGCAGCAGATATAATCGCCGCCTCCATAATTTGGTATGAATCTGAATATACCAATTCAATAGAATTAATCAAAAGAGGTGAATTATATATCAGCTGACAACAAATTTTTACGCCATCTCCCCCTCAGCCCCCTCAGCCGACGCCTCCGACAACATGTCCTGCGACGACTCCGACCCCAGCGCCTCCATCGACCATGTCTCCACCCCCGCCACCTCCGCTGCCCCCGTCGCCTCCGCAGCTGCCGCCTCCGCTGCCGCCTCCGCTGCCGCCTCCGCTGCCGCCGCCGCTGCCGCCTCCGCTGCCGCCGCCGCTGCCGCCTCCGCTGACGCCCGCCGCTGCCGCCGCCGCTGCCGCATCCGCTGCCGCCGCCGCTGCCGCTGCCGCCGCCGCTGCCGCTGCCGCCTCCACCCCCACCGCAGCAGCCGCTGCCTCCTCTGCCACTGCAAACGCCGCCGCCAACTCCTCCGCCACTATCACAAAGGGCGCCCACATGGTTGGATGGGTGGGTGGATGGATGGATGGATGGATGGATGGATGGATGGATGGATGGATGGATGGATGGGTGGATGGATCTGAGAGAGGAAACCAGAAATATTTAGTATATATTATGGAGTAAAATGGATCTATGTTTGTTTCTATATTCTATAACAGGTTGAGGTAATTTGTACCCATGTGTCTTCTACCAGAGCAGAAACCTCCGTTAGCTCGGAGTCAGTCGACCTCTTTATGGATCGGAATCTAAATCTTTATGAAGAAAATCAACAGGCTGTACGTAGCATTTTATTTTCAGTGAGACATTGCAACTTTACTCTCCTCTTTGACATGTAAAATCACTGCAAGAGCCATAAAAAATAAAAAAATAAGAGTTTACTTGCAAAACGAGGTGAAATATTATCTTAATCAATTTTGATTAATTGCACAGTCCTAGTTTATTGACATGCTTTTATTTAGAAAAAGTCAATAACTTTGACTGTATTATTTTATGTCTCATATCATCTTCTCACTTTCAGTTTTGTCAACATAAAGACATGACAAGTTCATAGAGTTTAGCAAATTAAGCAAAACATTAATTAAATTTTTTTGTCTTTTTGGTTTAGCACACAACAAGGCAGGCCAAAATGTTTTGTGAACCTAAACTGATTTGTGGGCCGGATTCAAATCTGCGAGGGGCCGGATTTGACTTTGACACGCCTAGGCCAGTTTAACATGTCCTAGTCCTATATCCTAGTCCAGTTTCGCATGTCCTAGTCCTATATCTTAGGTCAGTCTAGTATGTTCTAGTCCTATATCCTAGACCAGGGGTTCTCAACCTTTTGCAAGCTGGGCCCCCCCAAAAGCTGGTTCATTGCTCTTGGCGAAATGTCTGATAAACGTAGCCTCAAATCATCCTCGATTTGTGCACGATTGCGGTATTTGGTTTTGAGTGCGTCATTTTTGAGAATCCTGCCTCACACAAATACGTCGACGCGAAAGGGAGGAGAATCTTCAAGGTGACATCACAGAGTTGAGAGTATTCCTGCATCAATGCTGCCCAGAATGACGAAAGAGGGCAGGAGGTCCCCCCCCCCCCACTACAGCACGTGATGACGGCGCAATGTCCACGAGTAGGCTACCATGAATAGGACAGGAGAGGATCATAGAGACACAGCATATAAGAGATGGGATGACTGACAACATCAGGAGTAGCTATACACACCACAACAACAAAAAAACACTGGTGAATGTGCACCATAACACATGAAAAAACACACAAGGGCAGTCCCTCCAGGATGTCGTGGCCTTTTTTTGAGATTGTTGTGGCCCAAAATGCCTGATTTCACGGGAGCTTTTGTTAAAAATTGCATTAACAGTTGTGGTGTCTTTTGTATGTTGCAATGTAGTTGCAAAAACAGTTGCAATTTTTTTTAATAGTTCTTTAAAAATAGAAAGGAAACTTGTTTTGGGGAGAATAATAATTATTACTATTAATTAATTACTCTGGGCTGAGATTTCCTAGGAACCTTAAAAGGCTCAGGATTCTGCAAATGTTGGTATAATATGAAAACGGCTGGTGGATTTAAGACAAAAAATTATAATTCATTGACTTCATCAAATATGAACATATATGTCACTGTCAGTGGATTGTTGATCTTTACATTGTTAGTTAATTTCCTAAAATGGCCTGGGACACACACATTCATACGGTTTGATAAAGTACTTATTGGACTTTAAATTATCATTGCACTTACAATAACGAGCGTAGCTGTCCTCAATTTAGGTCATTGTGTCGTCTCATCTGCGTTTTTTTCTGCATCCACCCTGCATGCGCGTCTGTCATGGGGGAAATGGAGCAGCAGCCCCGCCCGCTGTAGAGAGCAGACAGTATTGAAACAGCGTACATTGATGTTAAAATGTCTACAGGTTGGCAGTAGCCTACAGTCTGAAATGCGTTTTGCGCGGTCTTTCGCTGTACGTTTTGTTGGTAAATGTGAGATGTTCGAGTCACACACACGATCGTCTTCATAACAGAAACAAGGAAATGAATTTGACCCGTTCTCACTCCCGCTTGGTCAGTGGCTGTTCTCTCATTGCTGACAGGTGCTCAGACGAGAAGAGAAGAGAAGTTGTGTGATGTGCATCAGTGATAAAGTCTGCAAGGCTGGGGAACATGTCGCTGTTCCCTCGACTGATGCGGCCAGAGGTCAAGTTTTTGTGTGAAGGCGTCCACTCTGTCTGCAAGGAGCAAAATCTGAGTTTCTATGAGGAGTGGTGTGTGTCTCCCCTCTGGTCCGACTGCAGGCTGGGACTGGTGCGCGAGGCTACTGAGAGACTGACCGCCTGGGAGGGATTTTGGTCGGGGAGGAGCTCACGGCAACACCCGCTGCTCGTTGAGCACAGTAGCTGCAGAGTGATACGTGCTTTCGAGTCTCCAAACACCACAAAAGTCTCCAATAACACCAGTAAAAGTCGCTAGATTAGTTTTTGACAAAAAAGTTGCCAGGAGGATGATTTGTTTGTGTGTTATAATAGTCCAACCACTTGCATTTCATCATGGGGGGAAATAATTTTTCTGAATTCATTTTTTTTTTTTTTTCTCCCATCGGAGTATATAGCAGGACTTTGTAGCATGAAAAATCACAGATAAAGGCTTTTAAAACCAAATACTACACAACCAGACATGTCCCAGAATGTGGGGAGAAGGAATCTTGTCCAGCTTTGGCCAAGATTACAGCTATGTCGCGTTAGCATGCAGCTATATAGTAGCTAGCTAGGAGTATTCTAACGTTAGATTGTAGTTGAACGAAGCAGCACTTTCTAATGTCAAAAATCGCAGATAAAGGCTTCTGAACCAAACACTACCCAATTGGACATGTTTCAGCAGGAATGTGACCTGGAATTTGGGTGAATTTAACAACATTGGCAGCCAAGATTACATATTTTACTGCCGCTAGCATATAGCTACATGCGACAATGTTAACACTGCATGTTTTAGAAAATCGTGTCGGCTGCAGACTTGTGTGTTCGTTGTAAGAAAGTTGTCTCATTGGATGTTAATCACCCACCATTTGGTGGCTGGAAAAGCTGTTATCCCGTCTTTGTAAGGACACTTTCGTACAAGTGTCAAGACAAAGTATTACAGTAAAAACAACACAACAGCGGCAAAATTAGTTTGGGATGTTTTGACGATAAGCATTCAATGGTAGCATAAGGTAGCTCAGCATTCTACAATAACCGGAAGTTTACATCCATCCTGAGATTTGACCTGAAATACGTCACGCTCACCTGTGCATACCGCCAATTACTAGAATTGTTGGGTCTTTGTAAATTATAGAGTGTGGTCTAGACCTACTCTATCTGGAAAGTATCTCGAGATAACTCTTGTTATAATTTGATATTATACATTTTTTTTAATTCAATTCACAACTATGTTATTCTATGTATTTATTCTTATTCTTCCGCCACTTATTTCGCACATTAACTCCTTCCAAATTTTTTAACATAGAAACTACATTCAAACATCAAAACATTCGACTCAATTCAGAATCGAGTGCTACTATTTATAATATTCGTAACATTCATAATTTCCGAGATATTCACCGTTTAGCGGACATTTTTGCCCCATTGAAGCGGACGGGCTGAATGTTCAAGTTGACACATTTTCATACATTTTCAACTGCTAGCTACTCATTCATACAGTCACCGAGAAACTCCATTCAAACTTTCCACATCTTTCATACATTCAGGGTTGGTATTCAACTTTCAAATCCCAGTAGTACTTTTTTAAATATTGAGTCTTCTTTGAGGCTTATAAAAAAAAAATGTTTACATTGGTGTGTATGGGATGGACTGTTAGGACTCAGAGGGCAGGGCCCAACTGATAGAGTAGAAAGAGGCAGAAGCAAAATTCTCTTTGCCTTGCAATAGGGAAGAGTGGGGTGATTTGTGCCAGAGGGGAAGTAGATCTACCCCTTGTTTTTGGAAAACCATAGAAGAAATTGGTCATGTGACCACAACATTGTGAAAAGCCATCCATTTTACTCATCCTCAAAGAGGAGAGACACATGGCATGAGAGGTAAGCACATTTTAGCTCAAATTTTGATCATACTAGTTTTTCAAACTGGTGGGTCTGGGGTGATTTGTGCCAAAGGGCCTGGGTTAAGTTGTGATAGTGGCACCCATACTTATGATTATTTTCAACATATTATTAATTTGTAATTGTACATTGTGCTTTTACATTTTAGCACTTAAACTATGTGACATTCTTAATTTTAGACCAAAACCCATCATGCCACGCACTTATAAATGGAAGACAGACAGGGCTTCAGCTCCTTTTGAGGAGTTGGACAGAGCAGTGAAAGAGGTGCAACAGGGAAAGACCATACGTCAGGTGGCAAGGGAGATGAAGATCTGCAGGATGGCCTTGAAAAGATTCATGGAGAAGAAAAACATAGGAGAAGTAACAAAGATTGGGTATAAGAGAACAGGACTTGCCAACCAAGTCTTCAAAGAATAGACAGAGCTGGCAGACCATATAAAGGCAATAGCAGTAATGTTTCACGGCATAAGTGCCATGAAATGTTTATGTTTATGTTTATGAAATGTGCAAGTTTATATTCCCCTGCAGTATTGACAAGTGGGATGTTAAGTAGTAGGCCAGATCCAGAACACCTAGACCTATATACTCACAGGGGATAATCTGGAGAAGTGAGGAGATGGACATGCCTCATAAGTGTTTGATTTAGGCCAACTTGCCATTTGTTTAATTTAGCTAACACTGATTTCAGTTTGGAGTTTATTGAAGAGAAGTTTTATTAAGTTTTTAAGTGGCCTAAGTCACAACAGGATGTTTAGAAATTAACCTAGTCACTTTATTCTTATATGTTACATAATTGACAGTCAGCATTCAATGTTTGTCAACAGGCATTTATTGCCAAAGCCTTTTTGCCTGAAATGATTCACAAATATCATATATTGTGTATATAAGTTTTTTGTTTTCCCAAAAACTACAAAATATTACTTATTCCAACAGTTTAATTGGGTGACAATATCTAAATAAACCTTAAATGAGTAATTTGTATTGGATTTGTCTTGCTTTCATATAGCATTACTGTTCTGCGGGATGCATCACATCCTGAAATATATGTACATCCTTAACTTGAAGGCATTCCTGTCATGGCCTCACTTTAAAGTCACTTTGAGTAAAAACTGGCACAACTCACCCCACTTTCCCCTACCCTCGACAGCTTTAATTCTTCATAAATTACTTTTACATAAAAATGTAGGAAATTTTGAGCCCTTTCTAACAATGTGCTTTGAGAGGCAATCTGACTTTCACACGAGGCACAGTGAGTTTCCAAGTGAAGCCATCTCCACCAACTGCCGCACTGCCTCCTGTACTAAATCCTACCAGAAATACCAGGAGAACAAGAGAAACAGGCCCTTTTTGGACAGCTGCTGTCCTCACATTTCTTACACAACACACACCATTCTTGCACAGGATGATCAGCAGGGTGTCTCTCACAGTCTGTCTGTGAGTGAGTGTGTGTGTCTGTGTGTATGTGTGTGTGTGTGTGTGTGTGGTTGTGTATTTCTCTTACAGTATTAAACATTAAGCAATAGGAGTCACGGTTTTTGAGCTAGAAGCAGGACTATCAAGGGTGTGCCAGAGCCTCGTCTTGGTGTTGAGGCCGGAGATCAGTTATGAGAGTCAGTCAGTTTGTCAGTTAGTCCATCAGGACATCATGTTAGCTGATAACACCTCCTATCTTCCTCTCCTTTCCTCTCTTCTTTTCTTCTCCTCTTCCTATCATACCCTCTTTCTCTACTTCTCTCCTCACCTCCTTTTTTCCTCTCCTCTTCTCCTCCTCTCCTTTTCTTCTCCTCTTTCTATCGTACCCTCCTGTGTGTGTGTGTGTGTGTGTGTGTGTGTGTGTGTGTGTGTGTGTGTGTGTCACTTGATTGAGATTACCTGATCTAACACATTTCCCACTTTTCAGACTCATTCATTCTCCTTTAGCTGCTTCTTCATCCAAATTGAAGCCATTTAGCATTATCTTAAAATTAACTACAAATATTAAATCATTATATTCCACATCTTGCAAACATTCTGGGTGTTATTCAACTTTTCAAAGGCAGTCATGCTAATTAAACCCATTCCCACTTTTTGAATTATTCTCACTACTTCACCACAATTCAAGTCAGCAATCCAATCTAGCGTCAGCCTTTCAACATACAGCATTCACAGAATGTAATTTCTTCAGAAATTGCATTCTCTAGTTTTGAAATGCTCTCTTTAATTTAGTAATTCATTAATGTATTTATAAATGATGTATTTATTTACTGTTTTAAAATTTAACTTTGAAACTGAAAAATAAATATTGAAGGGGGTACCTGGTGCTACAGCACATTATTATTAATAGTTATTATACACTAAACCATTAGACACTATTTACAATACAGAAATATGACTCAACTCTTTCTACAGAGTTGAGTTCGCAGCTCAATGCCAGACTCTGTCTATAAATCTCTAATTTTAGTGTTTTCATGCGCACCAGTAAGAATTACCACCAGAAGAAAATAAGATTTACACTTTTAGAAGTTTTCCCTGATGTCATCCAACGTAACCCCATTAACAGCTGCGCTGATACCGATTCAAAGAAATGTGGACTTTAAGTGAAACAACTGTTACTAAATTAAGAAATAATATTAAAAAGTTATTAAACAACGTCCCATGAAACATTGATTTGTAAAAGTCTGGACTACTTCTTAAAGTGGAGTCAGTGGAGTCTGGTTCAGAATCTGAACTTACCTTCAGTTATTGGACAAACTTTCTCTCTCTCTCTGCTGTCTCGCTTCGATTGATGGATCGTTTGTGTGTGAGGAAACTGCAGCTGCACGAGGACAAGGTGGTGTCTCTCTCTCTCTGAACGAAAGAAAATAACTGCTGAGTGCTGTCAGTAAACCTGTGTGAGCTTCATATAGAAGCCTACAGCAAAAGGAAGGTCACAGATGTTGAATTTTTCTTTCTTCCTCATTCCCCAAAACACAAATCAATCATATTTCACATGATGTGTCAACGTCAGTTTGAGGAACAAGGATGTAACCACTTCTTCCCCGCATCACAGAAGATTTCCTAGAGAAGATAAACACATTGATTATCTATGATTACATTGTTAAAGGATACCTTTAAACTTGGCCTTATCTTCCCATTTGTTCGTATGTTGACCAAGGTTATAACGTTAACAAAAACAAACGAAATAACAAAAACTAGGAGGGAAAAAATGTTGTTAACTGAAATAAAAATAAAAACGAGGCATTACAAAAAAACTGGTAACTAAGTAAAACTGTAATGTCTGTTTGCAAAACTAACTAAAATAAAATATATATATACAGTTGTGGTGGCAAATTTTATTTTAACCATTTGTTTAATGATATTAACCATTGGTTTAATGATTGTTTTATAACGCCACAAGATTTAGCTTTTTCATTCATTCATTCAAAAGGCTCCAAGTGAAATAGTTGGCAACCGTGAACTATAGCCCAGTAGAGTTATTTAGTTTTACTAGCCTGAACCTTCTCACATTGTTGACTTTTTGCTTAGATAGAAGTGGAGAAGGCCGATGACTGTTTACTGTTGTTTAGGCTAATGAAAAGAACAGGAGCAGAGGGGAAGGTGAGACAATGGTGGGACTGTTAATGATGTCTCTCTTCAACTATGGCCATGCTAAAAGACACATTTAGAGGGGTGGCTTAACAGAGGTCTTCACTATATGATGTTTGGATGTTTAGACTTTAGGTTAGAAAGACATTTTCAGTTGTGCTGCGTGTACCTTTGAAACTGTATTTTCTCCATTTGCAAATGTAAATAAATACTCAAAGACCAAACTGATTTCATCATGAATATCACTAACGCTGCTGCTTCATAGGAAAACTTCTACCACAATTTGGCGCTGTCTAGCAGGACGGTTGAGTTAACAGAGAAAAGAGCTCCGTTGGGTCCCTGATGACTGGCTATCCAGGGATCAAAAATCACCTGCCTCATACCTCTAACCTTAAAAAGGTTTTTCAGAGAGAAGAGGGTTAGGACCGCGGAGAACTCTTGACTGTTTTCCACTCCGTTAAAAACGAACAGGAAGAGATTTCAAGCAGCACGGTAAGATAAAATTGATTAATTACAATTGGATTGTGAATTCAAGGTTTTGAACAAACTTTCTAAACAAGCAACTGTTGCTGAACAAATTAAGTAATGAATAATTGGCGAAATCATTCTCTTAACTAAAGAGAATAAATGAAACCAATTCTGACTTTTGGAAAGTGAGTATTGGGTATTTTTTTGGGGGTAATTTTGGGTAACAAAGATATAACTGAGGTTATGAATGACATCTTTTGGCAGACACGGACAACGTCGGGCATATTTATGATTGAATTCTCATATGGTGATAAGACAATTGATTGACGGACAAGACCAGTAAGAGAACTGGCAGAACAGTAGGCAAGGCCTAAAGAATTAATCTACAAAACTGATAGCACGTTTCTTGATTAAAGAGGCGGACTGCAGAGTAAAACTAAACAAAAAAATAGATAACTATTTAAGAGATTTTTGACTGCAGGGTCGCACCGGTTTTTTCATACAAGTTCCCGAGCAAAAAACAAATAGTCTAAACTCTAAACGAGTTCTGGACCCTTTAAGGACAATCTGCAGGATGGTCTGGGTTGTAATGATACTCTAAACGAGTTCTGGACCCTTTAAGAACAACCTGCAGGATGGTCTGGGTTGTAACGTTACTCTAAGAGAGCCTCTTGATTATTTAGAGACAGACTGCAACAAGGCAAAACATACTAAATAGGTTGAGTTATTTGACTATTAAGTTGATTTTGTCCGCAGGGCTGTACACGGGTTTTCACGCAAGTTTCCCGAACAAATAACCTCGCGGTGTGGTGACGATCACATCGACCAAGACATAGTATACTATAAAGTCCAAGAATCAATTATGAGAAACAAAACTTCCCATCCCAGTGATGCAACTGGACCCACTGTGGGTGAATGACTCATAAATATGGACCGGAATGTTTGCGATGTCTGTCATAACTGGTCATAAAGCTTTGGCTTTCCGAGAAACGGATCTTTGTGTACAAAGACACTGAGAATGTTAAAGCAAGATTTTAGAAGAAGTAGAAAGAAAATTAATGAAAAAAAAAAAAAAAATTTAAGACACAGGATTTAAAGCTACTGGGTATAAGAAAAACAAAGAATGTTTTAAAATATAGATAAAATAGTGATCTAGGGAAAGAATGCAAACACACATGCACCAATAACCTCATCAGTTCTAACCAAAGCCTATTTCTGAGCTTTCTCTAAAAATCAGGAAGACAAGCTGGAGAAACGGAGGGACGAAGAGGACACGGACTCAACAATCGGACAGGACCGACAACATCAGTCACACCTGCATCGGGTGGAAAGACCAACGAGTACGTGAGAAAACCATGTTTGAAGCGTTTGTCTGCATGTTACAACAGGCTGGTGGGCAACATATGGAGCACACACACACACTCGCTTCATGCAATGAAGAAATGCTTTGCACTGATACACTGTTTTTGTTTTTGCTATTAGGGACAATTGATAGGTTAGAAAGTTCTGAAAAATAATCTATTCAGTTAAACCATTATAGTATGTTATCTTCTGAAACCTAGAAGAAAATGCCTACTACTGAATGTAAAGTTAAAGGGTTCCACTCACATAACTTGATTATTAGAGCTAAAGATTTGACACTGAAGATTATTTGGTCATTCTATTTGGTCAATTGGGGTTACAGATCAAACAGTGAGAGAACAATTCTCTGTTCCTCTCTCCTGTACATGGGAAAAACAATTCTTGGTGTATGAAGGTTCCACTTATTTGGTTTAAGTAGTGATTTAATGTGCACTTTTAACATTGGTTTAACCTCAACACCTGACGGATTGAGAATTTCTCCTAATGTTCAACTGACGTAACCACGTTAATTAGAGTGTGGCTAAAATGACCTCACTGAGGCGGCGTTTGTAATCAGCCCTGCCACTGACTGCATGAAACCTGACAACCAATACATCACTCAAGGCTGCATCTGCTTTTTATCCCTCATGAAAAGTTTTTTGGTGCAGTGCTGTTTTCATGTAAAATGAACAGAATAGCAGCTTATTCAGTTTAGTGTTAACAATTAGATTTTTACTTGAGCCGGTCACCTAGAATGTCTGTACACGTTCCTGATGTCACTGTAAGACTTTTGCTGCCAAAGTTATTGAAGTGTTCATGAATATGAAACTGGCTCTGCAGTCTCCCCCGATGCTGGGACTGCCAGATCCCTAAAAACAGTTCATACAGACATACACGTACATACACATGCTTGCAATGAAGACATGCTCTATGCACGCTACAAATGCACCTTACACGATAGACAGATCAAATTAGACGCAAAAACATCACGGTTAACAGAAATAACTTTTGGAAAATATGTCCAAGTATTCAAGTAGTTTGTCTGGTGTGTATACAAATTGCCTACCATGGCGTTAATTATATAAGGGAAGAAAATTGAATCTTTAGTTGATTCAGGAGCAACAATTTGGGTTTTAGTGAAGATCTTTGTTCTTCAATCAGAAGCTCTCTGGTAAACTAGTTTTTCCTTAGAGAAGTGATTAGTAGAATGGTGGTCCCAGAAAAGTTCACCATTCTTATGATTTGTGTGTATTCAGATCCTTAGTATCCTGAACTAGATAAGAAAGGAAAATGTTCATTGTTTCTTTCTCACTTTCATCTGAGTGTCCTGAAAATTTGGCAGGCAGACATTTGAAAATGTCTATTTGAGATTGAAGCCATTGGCTTTAAAGTTGTGCGGTTTGATAAAAATCACTCTTTGGCTGACATATTTTTGTTGCAGCCTAAAACTACGTATTTGTTTACAAATTATAATGGAGCACGTACCATGTCAGTCTGTTAATCTCCTGACTACGGTAAAAGAAATTGGGACACCTGTAGTTAAGTTTAAGGAATCACAAATATCACATGCATTCCTTTTGTCACCTTTTGACACTGATGAAGACTACGTTGAACATTTTTTTTTTAACAAATCAAAGGACGAGTATGAGTTTTCTTTTGTCTACTGGCATATACGCATGTCCAGTGGCTGTCACCTTGACTGATAAACTACAGAAGTTTTTCAGAAATTCTAACTCAAAAGCTCACATTCATGTTTCTTTGTCTCCAACAGAAGAGGAGACAGACCCACGACACCTTGTGACTATTTGTAAAATTGACTGACTGGACTGACACTACTGATAATGTGTTTATTTGTCTCCATCGACAGGAGACTATAGAAAACCTATATGACAGCGTAGGCTTTGTATTCACAGTGTTTTACATATTCAGTGAACCTGTGACTACAATAGATGCATATTCACACGGTAAAAACAACATTTTATCTACTGATGTTTCACCACCTTTTGTCTCAGGTACAGCCTTATCTCTGGTCAAAACACACAAATGTGATGTGGATTGAGAGACAAATTGTCAACCTGTAGTCATCAAGCTGCGTTCGGACTACAGGCCCCAGAATACATCAGTACACGCTAAAACAGGAAGTAATCGACAGAAATCCGACCGTGTTTTTAACTCTTTATTGACGGATGGGGTTTATAGTTCCATGTTTAGATTCTCCAACACGTACACTTATTCTCTCAAGTAACATAAATAAGAAGAATCATTTTTATTACAAATGTTAAAGTTTAGTTTCATTCAGGACCTTCAAGCAGTAAATGCAGAGGGTCTATGCTCGAGCACCTAATGTCTCCCACAGCTAAACATAACATTCTGCAGGGAATGTTAAAGGTTTTGATTCAATGTTGTTTCGTCTAACGTTTTTCTTTCCTCAGTGTTCCAGTAGAAAAGACAGTAAATATCGTTTTATAGTTCTGGGTGATGGTAAGCTGTACACCTTGACACACCTTTCAGGAATACATTGAGTTGTTAATTAATGATGCCATAAATTACAGAAAGTATAACAGTGTGTTTATATGTACCCTGGAGAATCCTTCTTTCTTGACAGAGGACAGCCAGAGGAGGACACACACACACACACACACACACACACACACACACACACACACACAGATAAGGCACAAGCTAAAACCAAACATGAGTAGTACAAGTGAAATTTTGGTTTAATGAAAAAATATGTGATATGTTTCCCGTAACAGGTAACGATTTGGATAAATAGATGTTCAAAGTAAACGTGATTAGGTGTGCTTTAGAAGGCTAAAAACTTTAATTTGTAATGATTCTTGGAACCAGCAGATAGTAATTAGTGTTACTTTGGTTTGTAAACTGGAGATAAAAAATGACATAAACAATGTATTTTGGGTAATTCGTCTTAGTTTAATGGTGATATTGAATAAATGAAGGTTTAAATGAGATTTAATCCTAAAAGCAGTACGTTTCATGTCGTACTCTAATGAGTTTTTGAGTTGCTATATCACAAATTGTATTAACTAAATTAGTTGATGTTGACGTTGAAAACTTTACTGAGGTGAAAATTCCCCTAAAGAAATTATTCATTGAACTTTGGTTACTGATAAACAGGATTTGCTGTAAAACCTAGAACAATGTTAAGGATTAGAATATTAAACAGATTATTTATATTGCTTTTGAGTCATGAGCTTTGTCATGTCTCAAAAAGGAGGGATATAGTAGCAATAATAAATAAGGGGTTTAATAAAGTAGCAAGGGAAATAAATAGTGTTAAATCATTTTTCTAAAGACGTTTGAAACACTTGTTGTGCAATCACTGTAGCTCCAGTTTAAAAGACCTTGAATAACCAAAGTGCTAGAATAGTTAACAGTTGTACATTTAAAGAAAAAATCTGCTTAGGTGAGAACAAAATTGCCAAAATTGATAGACTATAAAAAAGCATCATCTACCCCCTGATTGACACAGTAGTGTAAGGGGATGCAATAGTAATTGTTTTTGTTTTATTAGTTTCGATTTGCTCCAAAGAATTTTGCTCTAAAGATTTTCTTTATTTATACATAGGTAGGGAGAGGCCCATAAACAAAAACACCTATTTCTTCCACGGCAGTATAAGGGAAATGATAGGTTAGGGTAGGTTATTGCGTGAGAATTTTCTTCTGCTCTTTTGGCCATGAGAATCCAGGTGTCAAGCCTGGCGATTCCGTGGTAATAACAACTTCAGGAGGAAGGATTGGCAGATAGACGGTGAAAGAGACCATCGCGATCGTTCCAGTGACTCAGTGCAGTGTGCTCTGACACACACACACACACACATGGAGCAGATGGACAGAAAGGACTGCAACAGGTACCCTTCAAGAAGAACATGGGGGGTTTTCCACATTTGTAGTGTGTTTATTCTTCATTACTGCATTTACGATTTTCTATTGCATTTATGGTTTTTGCATTTTATTTTTGATGAGAGAAAAATATGATAAATCACGTGTAACCATTCCTCCCAACATTTGCATACACTTCACACCAGGTTATTTTAATGTTTAAATACATAACACATTCTTTACACAAATTATAAGGCAGTAGTCTGATGTGACATTAACCAGTGACATTTATGTCCAGGGTTTTTAGCAGATTATGTTTGGTCTTCAGATTTGTTTTGTTTGTTATGTCGTTACGCTAAACAAGAAAAAGAGTTCACTTCATTCTTATGGTAAATATGATTGAGCCTTCTGACGTATTTCATCTTTCTGAATATGATAATAATGTTTGGACACCGTCTCTGATACTGTGGGAGATTGATTCATTTTGTTTTATTCTTTGATGAGAATGCTTGCTACTATTTAAAAGAGTTTTTTTTTTGCACCTTTCCATTTAACATGTAAGAAACAGACAAAAGTAAAATTTATTTTTGTGATTATTTTGTAATCAAAAGGGTGAACTGTGGTGGCAAATTTTATTTTAACCATTTTTTTAATGATATTGACCATTTATTTAAAGATTGTTTTAAACCTCCACATAATCCTGTTCCTTCCTGTAGACTTAAAGGCACCAGTGAGAGAACTAGCCTTGTAGACTGTGAGCAATGGCAGAAGTTATTTTCGCTAAAGAAATTGCAGCTCCTCATTTGTTTATTTCTCGCAGATAAAGTGAAGAAGGCTCTAACACTGTGTGAACCGTATCTCTTTCTGTCTCCTGAGATAAGCAGGTGTTTAGTCTAATGTAGGAGACACAGGAGCAGAATGGAAGGTTGTAAAATCATCTGACTGTCTATGGTATTTTTCAGAAAAGTGGCAGCATGCTAAAGATATTTGAAGAGGGGTGGCTTAACGAGAGTTTCTTCACTATAAAATGTTTTGATTTTTAGGTTTCTAGTTAGGAAAGACATTTTCAGTTGTGCTGCGTGTACCTTTGAAACTGTGTTTTCTCCATTTGCAAATGTAAATAAATACTCAAAGACCAAACTTTGGTTTAATTCTCAAACAGTCGTTATTCGTTTTGATTTTATCATGAATATCACTAACGCTGCTGCTTCAAGGAAAACTTCCACCACAGCAGGAGCCAGAGCGGGAGAATATTTGTGGAATTTGTTTCAACACAATTAAACTTAATACGATTGATATGAGGTATACATCAGGTAATCCTGTTGCACAACACTGAACCAACATGTTCTTCATATGAAGTAGGTTCAGTCGTGCAACCACTCAACCAACTTGTTTCATTTCATTACTGTTCAGACATACATTCTAGACTGAAGGTTGTCATGACATTGTTGTTGTTGTTTGCAGCTTCTCACGTCCCCACTGGAACGAGATCAAATGCTTAGAAAAGTCTCGTAACCACTGAGTGGCAGCAGCCGGAGTCTGAGAAGAGTGGGAGATTAATTGTGGAATTTGTTTTTACTAATTAAACTTGATATGATTGATATGAGGTGATAACATCAGGTGATGCTGTTGCACGACAACACTGAACCAACTGGTTCATGGAATGTGTTGATTTCTCTGAAACTCTTTACGCTTAATAGTGTACCTATGTCAAAGATTGTTGTTCCCATCAGTCACTCAGACACAAAAACATGGAAAATAAAGCCTTGAACATAGCACACACACACACACACTGTCAGGTTTACATGGACTTTTCTGTTGGTATTCATGGACTTTCAGTTTGTGTTTCCCATTCACATTCCCCAGCACTCACTCCTCTCAGCCCTTCACTACTGATTACACGCACCTGCACTGCATTACGCCAGATCATCAGTTCACCACCTGCATCTCATCAGTGACCACCTTCATAAGCAGCACAGACACACTCGCTCTTTCTCGAGTCTTGCATTTGTTCACAACACTCTGACTTGCTCTCGTATGTCTAGTTTAGTCCCGGTACTTACTTACCTGTTGTTGGCATCCTGTTGTCTGCTGCTGCTCTGTAGCATTACCTCGTCTCCTGTTGGTATCCAGCCTGTTCGCACTACTCTCTGATCATTGTCAATAAAGCTCACTGCACTTGAACTGCCGTTGAGAGCGTTTCTGGACCGAGCCCTTTGGGTTTGTGGTTCTTCCCTCACGGTAGCGCTTGCCGATCCAGAGCCAGCCGATCCGGTGCCTAAATCCTCGCCTCAGGCCCCCCTCAGCAGGGAGCCATTCAGCAGCCCAGTCGGACAAGAGCCAGCAAAAGTCTGCCCAGTCGACCAGAAGCCAGAGAATGCTCACAGCGACTGCCCAGCCGAGACTGCTCACAGCGACTGCTCTGCAGAGACGTGCAACCCTTCTGTTCCCGAGCTGACGTGTAGCTCTCCTTACCCTGGGCTGACGAGCAACTTTCCCGATTCCCAGCTAGCTAGCAGCTTTCCTGATTCCCAGCTAGCTAGCAGCTTTCCCGATTCCCAGTTAGCTAGCAGCTTTCCCGATTCCCAGCTAGCTAGCAGCTTTCCCGATTCCCAGCTAGCTAGCAGCTTTCCCGATTTCCAGCTAGCTAGCAGCTTTCCTGAGTCCCAACTGGCTAGCGTTCCCCCTGACTCTAGGCTAGTTAGGATTCCCCCTGACTCTAGGCTAGTTAGCAGGGTTACTAGGGTCCCGACAGTGTAGCGGCCCCCCGGGGTTCCTAGGGTCCCGGCCGTGTAGCGGCCCCTCCGAGTTTAGACTAGCTGGCATTTCACACTACTCCCTGTTGGATCATTGTCAATAAAGCTCACTGCACTTACTCCAGTTGACTCCTGCTCCTTCCGTGCGTGACAGTTATGAGGCGAGGTTAGTCTGTTTAAAAAAAAAAAAAAAAAAAAAATAATGGCTAAGTGTCTATTAATGTATCTATGTCCTTATACAGATGAATTAATCCGGTTCGTAGTGCCTGCTACAGTTTGTCTCAGAGTTGTGAAGACGGGGTACTGCTTTCTGAAAATTACGAGATAACAAAAATATACTTTTATAAAGCAACTCACCAGCTCAGCTCTGTAATGAATGGCGCTGAAAGCAGCCACAGCTCTGTGCTGCTCGCGTTTAAACTTGGTGGGGTTTAAAACATTACTCATAGGTGTGGGAAGTAGGGGTGCTACAGCACCCCCTGTTGGTGGCAGCACCCCTTGTTGGCAAACTGCGATCAAGCCCGTATTATCCAATGGGCGTTAATCATTATGGTGATAATTATCCAATCAGAATAAAATAAAAGTTGTTTAATGTAATGATTGGGAGAAGGCCGCATGCACTGTGTAGATTGGCTAAAGATAAAGGTGGGTGGGCATAGAGCAGGTTGTTTACATCTCACTGATCCAAGATCAGCTTTCTAAGAACGAGTTGAGATTGAAAGAGTGGAATTACTTATTAACTGATCCCCGGTCAGATTGGGTTGCATCAGCGAGTGAAAGTGTGGAAAACGGAGAGAAAGCGGCTGCTATAAAAATGTCCCGCGAATAAATAACTTTTTAAAAAGAGCTGGGAATGACGAAGAGGAGGATGTTGAGGAGCTAGCCAACGTTAGCTTGGAAGAATCGCTGCCTTCTACCAGCTACACTCAGCCACAGCTAACGGTGGCTAACGTTAACTTTAGCGAAGTTGTTGTGGAAAAAGACAGTGATGAGGCCGGTCATCAGCATTACAGAACAAGGTAATGGCCCCTCAGGTACCATCATCTCTGAAGACCCTGCACTACGGGGACCGATTACAGAGACCGTCCGGGAGGAAGTTATACCCAGAGGGATATTAGCCTTTCAGAATCGGCAGCTAAATGTCCAGCATGTCGGAGGGGGGACGAGGCTAGCGGCAGAAAGACCCGCTCTCTCACTAACGAGGCACTGACCTGACACCTTCACAACGGTGAAACGGTACCACGGGAGTGGGTAGGGTAGGGTTTAGCGAGCTGCTGAGGGAGGATTTGATCTGCGACTTTGCAAAGAAAAAGACAAGAAATTAGAACTTCTAAAGGTAAGAGCTATTATGCTATCTGTAAATTGACTAGGCTAATATAATCTGTTGTGACCGTGTGACCAGATAATGTACATATTTTGTTTAGTTTATTGAAATGCCATGCATATCAGACGTATTGCATCATAATTTTGTGATGCTGCTCTAGGCCTGTATGAGACAGTTGTCAAGTGCAGTAGCCTATATGTTGGCTTTTGCAGTTTGTGAAGTTGCAGCTGACTAAGTGACTGTTATTTTACAACCTGCACTCAGCTGTGTTGTGTGATGGCATTGTTGTATCTTCAGTCAATCACGTTTCAGAATTACTTTTGTGCTTTCTGCTTGGGTGATTTTTAGTGAATACTATATCGCCATAGTCTTGAGCCATACAACACTTTGGTATGATTTAATTAATTGTAACATTGTCTTGTGTTTAAAATCCTTCTATTGACCTACAAAGCTCTAAATGGTCTAGCACCATCATATCTAGAAGAGCTCCTAATACCCTATTGTCCCACTAGAGCACTGCGCTCCCAGAATGCAGAGTTACTGGTGGTACCTAGAGTCTCTAAAAGTAGAATGGGAGTAAGAGCCTTCAGCTACCAGGCTCCTCTCCTATGGAACCAGCTCCCGATCTGGGTTCGGGGGGCAGAAACTGTAATCGCTTTCAAGAATGAACTTAAAACTCTTCTATGTGATAAAGCTTATAGTTAAGGAGTGAGGAGTTGCAGTGTTCACCTAACTGGCCCACCTGCTTCTCTTCATAATTGTTAAATTAATAATACATAACAAAGTAGAGGGAGACAGGCCAGCCAAGCCCGATCCGGCAGGGGGAGAGTTCTAAGCCCGAAAAAGCTACCTCTCCTTATGACCTGTCTCTCTTAGTTACGCTGTTATAGTTACGCTGTTATAGTTCTAGACTGCCGGGGGACTTCCTTCCTCTGACACACTGAGCTGCTCTCTCCTCTCCCTTTCTATTACTTTTACTATTACTATTTGTGTGTATTAAGTCCCAGAAATGCTTGTTACTAATCCTAGCTTCTGGGGAGTTTACTCCCCGGAGTCCTTATGTTTTTTCCCCCAGCGTATTTCCTTGGAGAACGTTGGCACCAAGATCCTGGTTCCAGCTGTTGCCGTGGTCCTGCTGCACTCCCTGCTGAGCTCAGCGGTGCCCTGCAATGTCACGCTGCTTCCTGCTGAACCCTGCTGCTCCCCGCTACATCCAGTCACTGTTCCATTATTAATGTGACTATTATTGCCACTGTTCATCACACCCCCAACCGGCCCGTCAGACACCTCCTACCAAGAGCCTGGGTCTGTCCGAGGTTTCTTCCCAAGAGGGAGTTTTTCCTCGCCACTGTCGCACTGCTTGCTCTTGAGGGAATTACTGTAATTGTTGCAATTGTTGGGGCTTTGTAAATTATAGAGTGTGGTCTAGACCTACTCTATCTGTAAAGTGTCTCGAGATAACTCTTGTTATGATTTGATACTATAAATAAAATTGAATTGAAATTGAAATTGTGATGTGTGAGTCAGATGGCAGTATTTGGTTTATTGAACTGGAAAGGCATACTTGATGCCTGCTCAGCTGGACTAGTCATTCATCTTTTTTTTTTTATTTTTTTTATTCGATAGTGACAGTGGATAGACAGGAAAGGGGGAGAGAGAGAGAGGGAATGACACGCAGCAAAGGGCCACAGGTCGGATTTAAACCCGGGCCGCTCCAAAGGAATCTTTTGACCAGTAGTGATTGGCATGTGATTTAGTGCCCATTTAGTTCGCACCGTATGTAGCGTACTTCATGGAGGGGGGGAGGGGGAGGCAGAAGTAGAGTCGCTGTCCCCCCGACAGCACCCCGCACCCCCTGCTGAAAATGACTTCCCGCGCCTCTGACATTACTGCCAAGTCTAAGTAGCATGTTTAACATCCAGAGACAGTCACTGTACGATGAAGAGTTAATAAACAGTACAGACTAGCTCGCCGTTTCATTAATAATCATATACTTACGTTGTCTTCTTTTCTGTGAGCACATCTTTGGAGCCCCGGAGGAGAGAAAACAACCGCTCCAAACATCAACCGCTCCAAACACGTGAGCAACGTGTCTGAAAGTGTGAAGTCTTCTGGTAGCTGTGCCGAGAGAAATCTCAATCATTCCCAATCTTACAGAGACAGAGAGTGTAGGTATATGTAAGGAGATAATATAGACACAGGCTAATTATTGATCACTAACATGCTAGTTAACATTAGTAATTACTGATCACTAACATGCTAGTTAACATTAGTAATTAAACCTAAACAGCTAATGGAAGTCCAAACTGCCTGTGAGCTTCTCCTGTACTATACGGTAATTCCTCTACTGTGTGACAGTAAGTCACGTGGTTATGACACAATCGTTAGCTTATTTTTACAAAAGCGTTCTGCTACGGAGCCATAACGTGAGGTACAAGGTAATGGAGCCTTTTGTACATTGTCGTGTTTCTTTAGAAATAAACAACGGACAAATAGAGTCTTTAAACGCTTCAGATGTAAAGTTATTCGCAGTCAAGTGACGTAAAAAAAAATGGCGGTCAGTGTAATGCTAACAAGAGGTGATCGCTTTGTAGCAACAAAATGGCGCCATCGGAGGTTCGCGTTCTGAAGCGAAGCTTACCCCCTTGGACTCATCTCCCGAGTCCCGCCGATTTTTTTCAAATGGAAGCAGTGAGGGCGGGGGTAGGGGGCGGGGCAGAGTGATAGAGAGAGACCGTGGAGCAGATTAACCAGCAGGGCGCGAACAGCGCACACACTGGTGTGGAGGTGAATTACAGTGAGTTATAATGGATTACTGGGAAAGCTTAATAATAGGACAATTGAAGTTTAAGCCATGGACATGTGAATATGGTGCTGAATTTGCCAGTATTTTAAGAAGATTAACGGTTGGGACCTTGTCATGCAATGACAAAGCTGATATGCTTTATGTGAAGCCCAGTGTTTTGGTGTCAGCAGAAAGACTTCTCTTAGAAAACTGTCCAGTGGAGCCTCTGTCTCCATTCCACCAGACAATGTTGGATGAGCAAGACCAAAGAAAGGCCACTGTAGTCATGCCACCATGTAGAGTGGTTGAGCTCGAGGAGACTGGGAATGAATCATGGAATGCACATTTTACCTTTGTGGCAAAGCCTGTAAAACTAATTGTTCAAATAAATTATTTTGTGTATCTTTTTTACATAACACTGGTCATTGCTAATGACATACAAAGTAATTAATCTAACATACTTTCATTAAATAAATCAATTCAAGTTAAAATTGAAGAGTCTTCAATTAGGCTGTACTGAGTCTGATCTATTTTAAGAGATTTTCTTAAAATTAAGTTAATACCTTTTAGAAAACTGTCACCTGGGATAAAACTCCCCCTGCTGCTACCCATATTTGCATTTGAAAAGCTCACAGCATTTTCATTTACATGTGAAAGCCTCACCTAGAATTAGAGGGAGGGGGGGTTAATGGGGGGACAACTGCCAAGCAAGGCCCACGTCAATTTCCGACAATTTACGGCAGTTTTCGGTGTTGCCTGTAAATTGCCGCGTGCAGTCGTAAACCTGAAGTTCCACGACAATCTACAGTGCCGCATACTGACGAAAATCCCACTTTTCATGCAGTGACACACACACACACACATATTCTTCATTCTAAAAATGATACCTTTGGTTTACATATGTTTGTAGTGTTGTTTTCTTGTGTCATGCTACTGTAACAACACTGAGCTATTCTAACAAACATGTTTTGTCCAATAAATATTTTCTGTTTTACTGTAACATTACATTGTTTTTTACAGTGCACTTTTCAACCCCTCTCAGCAGATTACTGTCTCTCTAGAACAGTGTAAATGTAGATATAAGCCTATGAAAGACAAAAGATCTTCAGATTTAGAACAACAGTGTGTACATGGTATATCCATAAACTAACTATTATTTCATGCAAATGCTTCATTTTGAGATGTGTTTAAGGTATTTTGAAGGAGATGTGAGGCATTTAGCATTTTGTGCGTGCAGTTTTGGGAATTGTAGAGTTTTTAAATAAGGGAAAGTGTGTAAGCAGTTGGAAAAAACTATAAAGTAAAAAGTACAATATTTTTTTAAAGAAGATTAAAGTCCATTCGCTTTTATCCAAAAAGGTTAGTTGTGTCATCTCTGATGTATTATCTGTGTGCTATTTGACCAGATCACACTCATTTCAGCCTCCAGGCTTCATTCTGGCCTACAACTTTTTTTTGCTTTTTCAACTTTTAAATATTGTACCCACTATATTGACCACCCACCATGAATTAAAAGAACACTTTGATCCCTCTATTTCGGTCTGTGTGTGTGTGTGTGTGGGTGTGTGTGTGCATGCATGAGTGTGTGTGTGTAATTTCCTGGAATTTTTTTCAAATTTTGC
Organism: Perca flavescens; assembly: GCF_004354835.1. Lineage (NCBI taxonomy): Eukaryota > Metazoa > Chordata > Actinopteri > Perciformes > Percidae > Perca > Perca flavescens. The sequence goes on along the minus strand of NC_041343.1, from coordinate 33,859,194 downwards.
CATTAAAAAGTTCCTAATGCAATACTTAAAAATCTGTTGATGGAAACATGACTATTGTTGTCCTCCAGGAAACATGGTGTAAAGGTTCTTCCAGTGGTTGTCCAATAGGCTATAGAGAAATGATTGACTCATCTACCAAATTAAAAGGAGTCACTCAGGGGAGAGAATCAGGAGGAATGATAATTTGGTATAAATCCGATTCAATAGAATTAATCAAAAGAGGTGAATTTTATATAAGCTGACAAAGACATATTCATCTGCCCCACATACATCCAGACTGAAGGAGGTCATGACATTGTTGTTGTGTTTTTAAGTCAACTGTTTTAATGTTTCCTCATTCCCCAAAACACATAACAATTCTTGATTAAGTGTCTGTAAGAAGAAGCAGGCACAGAGGCAGAAGTATGAGGAAACAGAATGTCAGACCCATCAGCAGATGAATGTAATGTGAAAGAGTCTATTTGGACAGACATGTCCTGGGACCTCTCTACATAGTTGGAGATCTCAATGTTAAACCCAAAGTTAGACCCTTCTGTTAGACAAAGCAGGTGGAGAACTGAATGTAACTTTGCAGCTTCTCTCACCCCCATTGGACCGAGATCAAACTCTTAGAAAAGTCACCTAACTGCTGAGTGGCAGCAGCCGGAGGCTGAGAAGAGAATTGTGGAATTTGTTTCTACTAATTAAACTTCATATGATTGCTATGAGGAACACATCAGATGATGCTGTTGCATAACAACACTGAACCAACTTATTATTTATGGAAAGGGACACACACACACACACACACACACACACACACACACACACACACACACACACACACACACACACACACAGGAGTCCGGATCGGGACGAATTTTTCTGTCCGAGCCCGGCCTGCGTCCGACAGGTATTAAGAAATTTGTGTCCGAGCCCAACAAAGTTAAAATCTCATTTTTCTCTCATACTGATGACACATGTACATTTGTTTGTATGGAAAGCTTTTATTAAGCAACTGTAGCAAGGCATTCGGAAATGTCAACAGATGAGCGCATCAGCGCACACGGGGCAACACCACTTGATTAAGTGTCTGTAAGAGGAAGCTGGCACAGAGCCAGAAGTATAAGGAAACAGAATTTCAGACCCATCAGCGGATGAATGTGAAACAGTCAAGCAGGTGGAGAACAGAATGTGACTTTACAGATTCTCTCGCCCCCATTGGACCGAGATCAAATGCTTAGAAAAGTCACGTAATCAATCCAGCCATGTGTGTCCTGGCCAAGAAGGAAACAGAGTACCTGGCTTTGGAGGTGGGTTGATTAGGCCTCAGGTTCAAATGATCCATGCATTTACCTATACAAATAGATTCATATAATTCAGAGAAATCCATCCAATCCATGCGTTAATCTTTATACTGTATATCTGTTTATTGTGTTTTGTCTGAAGCTTTGGCAACATTGTCTTTGAAACTTTTATGCCAGTAAAGCCCCTTGAATTAAATAAATTAAGAGAAAGACAGAGAGAGAGAGAGAGAGAGAGAGAGAGAGAGAGAGAGAAAAGAGAGAGTGTGAGAGAGAGAGTGACAGAGAGAGACCCCAGTGGCTTGTTTGAATTAAGTTGACCAATCACAATAGAGTGGGCCAACAGACCAATCAAAAGACCAAACGAGCAGACTGATCGTTACAGGACACCTTATGTTGTAAGTCTTCTGTTTAATAAATTACCTGTACTCTGCATTTTGGTCCAAGCCTCGCATTCCTGACAGACATATTAATTTGCCCCACATGCATTCCAGAATGAAGGTTGTCATGATATTGTGTAAAGACATTGTTGTCGTTGTTTGCAGCTTCTCTCAAGACCATTGAACCGAGATAAAATGCTTAGAAAAGTCGCGTAACCGCTGAGTGGCAGCAGTCAGAGTCTGAGGAGAGTGCAAGATTGATAGTGGAATTTGTTTCAACACAATTAAACTTGATGTGATTGATATGAGGAACACATCAGGTGATTCTGTTGCACGACAACACTGAAACAACTGGTCCATGGGAAGTGCTTAACCCTCGTATCGTCTTCCCATCGATCATGCACTTGTTGTCTTCCGGTTTGGTTTGCCTGTTAATAAAGCATTAAGTAGCCTATAAATTATCACACAATTTTGGATTACAGCTTCTTAGCCAACGTCATAACTTATTACCACTAGTTTTACTCTTTTTTTTGGAATTGATGGTCAATAAACCTAATTTACTTGAAATGATGCCTCTTTTTTAAATAAACAGAAATTATGAATTATCGTATCTAATAGTCAAGATAAGAGGAACATATGTTTATGGATTATCAGAGAGGATTATCGTCACCTGGGTATACATTAAGTAGTGATCATCACTGGTCATTGGTAAGCAACAGGTAGACCTGTACCAATTCAAAAATGTTGATGGAAACAACAAAAAGTGAGAAAAAAAATTAACAGGGTAAGATTAGATCCGTTTTTGGTCAATGTGAATATTTTTCAGGTGCATTCATAGATGTGTTGTGTCCATAAGCAGTATATCACGCAGTACTGATTGTCTTTATTGATTGATTTTACAGCTGCTGGAAGCGAGACAGAGTGTGCTGGCTGTGGGTGAGGTGGGCATATATATATACATATATATTATTTATTTTATAAAATATATATATATATATATATATATATATATATATATATATATATATACAGTACAGGCCAAAAGTTTGGACACACCTTCTCATTCAATGCGTTTCCTTTTTATTTTCATGACTATTTACATACTCACTGAAGGCATCAAAACTATGAATGAACACATATTGAATTATGTACTTAACAAAAAAGTGTGAAATAACTGAAAACATGTCTTATATTTTAGATTCTTCAAAGTAGCCACCCTTTGCTTTTTTTGATAACTCTGCAAACCCTTGGTGTTCTCTCAATGAGCTTCATGAGGTAGTCACCTGAAATGGTTTTACCTTCACAGGTGTGCCTTGTCTTGCCTTGGTTAATTAGTGGAATTTTTTCTCTTATTAATAAAAAACTCACATTTTCATTGTGACACAGTTATATCAATTTCTCAAGCAGCAGTCTGAAAAACAAAACAGAATTTTTTTCAGACTGCTGCTTGAGAAATTGATATTTTACAGAATGGAAAAGAAAAAGTCATTCACTCAAATATGTAAAACATAGATAATCATTCTACTGTCTTTCTCTACAGCCCACAAAAGATGAAAAAAAGATAACAACGTAACAAAGCCTTTCTTAATGGAAACCACATAAAAACAGATCAGAGTTTGTTGTGTCACAGCAGCCGGAACAATCAGCCCCCCCACTGTCACAAACACCCCAAAAAAACTAATAAAACCATACAATTAAAACATAACAACACATCAATTCAAAGTTTATCAGGAAATAACTGTCTATGCTGACTGACAAAGTTACTAAAGAGAAAAAAAAATGTTTTTACTGTCAATAAATATACAGTTTGTGGATAGTTAATGTAAGATGTTTTTCTTAGTGGTAGGTGTCCTACACATGCTAAGCAATAAATATTGTATACAGTTATTAAGCATTCTCCATAAAACCCAAGTCCCAAGTAAAGGATGAGCAAAGTGGTAACACCTTACATGTAGTTGTTCTTTGTCTGGACAATAACAATAACTTTTGTTATGACTGAAACTGTGATAAGATAGTATTGATGTATGTGAAAGCAGAAGAAAATGTATTAATAATGTTGATTGACAAATACATGCAGCTATATAACTCAAGCAGACTGTTAAAGCAACTTAATGCACGTGTGGCCGATTCCATCAAACTAACGTTCAATATAAAGGAACGTGTGTGTGTGATTTTATGTTAATATTTCATACTTATGGCCACTTTTCCTGTTGGTTAAAGCTTCATTGATAAGCTACACACAGCTTTTTTTTAACAGTGCACCGAGTGATCACACAGGACTGTACTCACCTGAAAACAACCCCATTGGTCATGTGTTCAAAAAGCTAATAAGGCCTTATATTTATCAATTTCCTCTCTCAGGAGCTAAGGTGTAAGTATTGTGATATAATTCTGCAGTAATACCATTGGGGGACAATGACAGGGAGTGACTTCAACACTGGAGACTTTACATCCTCTGTCTTGGTTAACCATAAATGAGACTAACTAAATAGTTGTAGTTACCTTCAACTAAGGGGTGGCAGATTGGTTCACCTTCAACATACTCTTTCAATTCCATATTGTACGACATAGATCATTTGGCTAAATTAGGGATATGGGATTTGGGAAAAGTGGGTTACTTGATACTTGTTTCATTCCCTACTGGACTCTACTTTTCTATAGATTATGTAACAGGGACAATGCTTATAGATCAACAGAAGAAAACATAAAAGTTAAACCAGAGTTATCCAAGAATGCTTATTTTGGCTAATCTGTTTACATGTTAAAAGTCACAACAAAGAAGACAACCTGTTGTATAGCTGTCATCATACCTTAAAAAACAGCTATGACAGTGCTGTCACCAATAGGAAGAATAACAGAAAAACAGTTTTCCTTTAAAGTAACCTTGGCAAATCGAAACCAGACCAAGCACTTTGACCTATGTGGTCCTCTGTTCTGTTACACTCCTGTAGCTGTTCTGTTTTCTTAAAGCTGGGTTAGCTCCACTAAAAGATTATGGTAAAAGTCATTGAAAAAGAAACACTTTGACAGTGTTAGATAACAAGTTTTAATGTCTCTTTGAGTGACTAAGAGTCTCTATTCTGAAGACAGTGATTGAGGTCAGCCCCACATCTTACCTGAACTTATGTGATGGAGTGTTTCCTTATTCTCTGGCTGCAGCCACACAGAGGTGGGAGGAGGAGGAGGAGGAGGAGGAGGAGGAGGAGGAGGAGGAGGAGGAGGAGGAGGAGGAGGAACCAGGGCTTACACGTGCAGGTCGTCAGGTCGTGCTGAATGCGCCATTCTGGCCAAGCCAGTTTGCTCTATGGAGTAGTTGGCACTGTTCTGCTCCTTGGCCTGCTTATTATAATTGCGGCATGAGCCGGTTCCATGCTCCCCTGTCGCCAGTTTGTATCCTGGGGGGAACATGGGTGAGAGCGGGTCAGTCGGGGAGGAACAACCGTTACAGTAGGCGTTTTTGTTGGTGGTCCTCTTAAAAAACACATATAAAAGCTCGATGACGTTGAGCAGCAGGGACACCAGAGAGACCACCAGCATGAAGATGATGAAGACCGTCTTCTCTGTGGGACGGGACAGGAAACAGTCCACCCTGTGGGGGCATGGGGACCTCTCACAGATGTAGACTGCAGAAAGGCTGAAGCCGTACATGTACCACTGGATGACCAGGAAGCCCACCTCAAACATAGACTTGAAGAAAATGCTCAGTATATAGGTTCTGAGCAGGGCCCCTTTGATCTTCACTTTGCCGTGCTCCTCAATGCCGTACTTTAGCTTTTTCATTTCACTTTTCTTCAGCGGGATGTCGACATCGCCGCCATCATTTTGCACAGCTTTAAGATCCTCCTTCCTGTTGAATTTCTGTTCCTTCCTGTTCAGGTAGAAGACATGAGCCAGGTAGAGAAGTGTGGGCGTTGACACAAAGATGATCTGGAGGACCCAGAAGCGGACATGGGAGATGGGGAAAGATTTGTCATAGCAGACGTTCTCACAACCTGGCTGCTGTGTGTTACATTTGAATGCAGACTGCTCGTCTCCCCAGGCTGATTCAACTGCAGTGCCCAGGACCAGGATCCTGAAGATGAACAGGACCGACAGCCAGACCTTCCCCACGCCGGTAGAGTACGCCTGGACCTTGTTCAGCAGAAGGCCCAGAGCACTCCAGTCCCCCATTTTCAGGGAGTTTTATCTGGTGAAACAGATACAGTAAAACACATGTATGTCTAAAACAGTAGTATGAATGTTTAGGGAAGGTTGACATCCTCAGGATTCTTGTCATATGGCATTTTGGCATTATTATGTGATTAAACAGTATCATTATTAAAGGAGACAAAACTAGATGATTCATGATGGAAAAAAAAAACAAGCTAATCAAATTACATAGAGCAGTGGCAGAAAACATATTTGGGTCACTTCATGCTAAGGTGACCAGATTTCTGAGACCAAATCCAGGGACATTTTCAGCTCAGAAGCGTAATACCTCCAAAAAAGGTAATGTTTTTAGCTTTGTAAAACTTAAAACAGGGACACTGCCCCAGGGGCGTCACAAAACCTAGAGCTGCACTGGAACACAAGCCCCCCTAGGGGGGTCCATGGGCATGCTCCCTGTAAGAGCTATCCTGTCTATTTTAACATTTAAATGCATCAATCTGGTGCACTTTGAAGAGAAATTCAGAGGTAACACTTGATTATTCTTATCTATGGATAGAAATACTATATTTGTGCTGTAACTTGAACTATTTTGCACTTCAGAATTTTAACCATGCACAGGTTGAATAGTTTTTTCTTCATATTTTTAATGTTAATTAAATTAAATAATATTAATTAAATTAATGTCACTAGGAAGCATACCAGTATAAATATATATTCATAGTTGTAAGTGGGATGTATGTATGTATATATATATATATATATATATATATATATATATATATATATATATATATATATATATATATATATATATATACATCCCAGTGGGATAAGTGGGATTGTCTGGAATCTGGTAATATAATAACCATTATGTTGGGATCCACTGGCTGAGCAATTTACAAAAATGTCTGTGCTGACATAAATAATTTACATGAGAATACATTATAATTTTGGCCCAAAGTTGGAGACTGTGTAGAAATTTTGTTGCAATTTTCAAAACCGGATTACCAGGGAACCGCATGTGTTGAGTGAAGAGTTTGTGAAATATTTCACAGAGAGTAATGGTGTGCAGAGATTTATGCAGAATGCAAATATGATAACATTTCATATAAGTTCAATGTTAATTTTCTCACAAACCATTTGTTACAGCAACTGGCGCTAATATCATTGGAAAACTTAGATTCTGGTTGAGGTGGTTGTGCCAGACTCAGGCCTTTGGCTGAATCTCTATCTGTCAGAGGGAGAGCAGGAGACGGTTGTGAAGAAGTTGGTAATTTCATGGGGCAGATTAACACTTTTGCATTCACTATATCCGTGTCACATTCTCATCAGGGGCTGAGCCCCCCCTAGAGGTCTGATCCTAGACTCTCCCCTGCTGCTACTTCATACACTACACCTCAGAGGGAAATGTTGTAATGTTTACTGCACTACATTTACCTGACAGCTTTTGCTTTATTGCTTCACACTGGGCTTGTTTCTGCAACACCTCATTGAGTATCAGATACAGTTAAAACTATTGAGGAAATATTTTCCTTTGACATTGGTCCAGTATTAAACAAGATCGCTGCAGTCGGCAACGGCTACAATGTTAATAGGACGTCAGTTGTCCAGCTTGTATTTTCGTTCATAAAAGTGCTCGTTTTGCCGCTGACAGGCTCAGATCAATATTCTAAGTGTCTGACAAAATTATGGAAAGGATTTCTAAGGAGGTCGATCTTTCTGTTAGAGTAAGATCCTTTTTTTAAAGATAAAAAGTCAGCGAAATTGCGTTCACTAAACCCACCAGACTCCGTGTAAAATATGGGTATTCTAGACCATATCTGAGCTCTGAGCAGCGCTTGCTCTGGCTGTCTTGAGCCTGTAGGGTGCGCGAGTCAGCGCGACTATACGTTTGGTCAATGTTTTCTTTCTTTCATTCCAATTTCGGGTCTGCCAGTCATAGTGAAACCGGGGACATTTCCGGGGACAGCTCCAGCCGGGGACAGGTCACCGAAACAAGGGACGTCTGGTCACCTTACTTTATGCAACACTGCCCTTTAAATCCAGGCAAGGATATGAAATAAGAAATTTAAATGTAATCATTACATCAGGGGTCTTCAATGTCTTTTAGGCCAAGGACCCTAAAACTGAAAGAGAGACTCATACCTTTTCATGGTGCACACAATAATAATAATAATATAAGCTTTTAAAATATTTTTTTTTGGCATATTTAAAATGTTTATACATCATGTTTTAATGTTAAAATGTGACACAGTAAATCCTTAACTGTAAAAAGCTTAATTGTATCTGTAGATGGTTACCTTATCTATATATATTTTTTTTAACAATAATTTGGCGGCCCCCCTGCAGCTACACTGAGGAAACCCTAGGGGTCCCGGACCCCTGTTGAAGATCTTTGCGTTACATAAACAAAATCTTTAACAACAATCTAGTATTAATCAAAAAGAAAAAAGTGCTTCAGATTGAATTGAAAGAGCCAGTTTAGGAAACCCTGAAGCACGATCAGTCAGACAGACAATCTAATCATGGGCCCACAGCGATTCTTTGTTAACCCCTTGAATAAAGAATAATGGGTGAACTAGGGATGTGTAGGAAAAAAATAATAACCCAATATTAAAATGCATTATGCGTAAAACATCTTGAAAATAGTTATAACACAAACTGCTCTCTTAAGGCCCGGACACACTAACCCGAAAATCGTCCGTTGGACAGTCTGGGAGGTCAGTGACTCGAGTCTGTTCGGTGTGTTCTGTGACGTCGTCAGTCCCAGGAGCCGTCGGCCTTCATTTTGTACGATTTTACATGTATAAGCGACTCAAATGACCCATCTGATTGGTAGAGTGCTGACCCGGAAACGGGTTGATCTGAAATGAAGTCAGATTCAGCAACTGCATGGCCTATTTCTTCCTTCAAATGTTTTCAGTAACACGTTTCGGTGAACTATTTTAGTAAAATATGAGATCGTATTCTGAACGAGCCACCATGACAGTCTGTCTTTGAATTTCTGGAGAAAACAGACACATGTGACGCGTTCGTCCAATCAGCTGCCGGTTTTTATTTTATGGGCAACAATCATAGACTGTTAGATTAGCCTGTCTACAATGAAGACATATTACGTCTCATTTCTTCGGTGTGTTCTGAGGCACTTTTTTGACCAACTCAGGGAGACTGATCAGTCCAACTGCCTTTTCTGCCGATGGTTGGCCATCTCGTTTGTGTGTCTGCAGCTTCAGGGAAAAAATATCTATGGTCAGCAACCTGGTCAGTGCTAAAGAAAAAAAAACCAACATATTTCAGTGACGTGAGAGGATTCTACCAACAGTGCAGCACTTACAGCCTCTATCTTTCAAAATAAGAACTGTGTCAAAGTGTAAACATGTTAACAACTCACATTAGTCTTCGTCGCCCCACTCACTATTGTGCAGTAACAAAAATATCTGCTTCAACTGCACAAGGTTAAAACCTCAGTTGCGATTCTCAGTCCTCCAATTTCTCACTAGAAAAGGAGGGGAGAGAAAACAAAAGAGGCACACAAAGCTGGATCCTCAGCTGACCAAGCTTGTCTGTTTCAGAGAACAGTAGGACATCTCCTGAATTTTGTTGTGTTAGCAGAGATGTTCAGAATGAAGTTGCTGGAAGAAGAAAAAAAGTCCCTGTGCTGTTTGACTGTGAAGTGCGTGTGTCAGAACGGATGGTGCAGATAAATCTTCTCAGTAAGACCCGTGGTGTGCTTCTTTCATCAGTGCTTACAGAGAGAAGCCCTGCAGATACAGAAGAACATGTCCTCTTGGATGATCAGCCTATTACAAAAGTATGACATTAGGTCCTTTTGACAGTTTACTCCTCAACTACTGTGGCACAACTCAGTTCAGAGCTTTCGAGGATGTCCCACTTAAACTGACTTACACTCTTATTTCACTATGACTAAAATAGAGTCACAGATAGAGTATGCAAAACACAGATTACCAGTGGGTCCTCAGCGAATTTAGCAGAGCGCAGTGTAATTTTGACTATGGTCTAATGACAACCCTCAGATTGTAAAAACAGTTTTAATCCGGTTTGTACTTTCACCTTCGCAGCTGAAACTTTCTATATGAAATCATTAGTCTTATCAGCAATCTGATGGAGATTTGTAGACTCCAAAGTGGATCTCTTCCCGCACTCTGACATGGAAATAACTAAGGAGTACTTACTAGGACTCTAGAGTCGGTAGGCTACTCGCTCAGAATCTAATCGACGGCACTCTCTCACTTCTCCCTCTACCACACACATGCGGCTCGACGCACACACCAGCGCACAAGTATAAACATCAGGCCAGAGCGAGAGCTCTGCGTGGAGCCTCCGCACAACTGTACAACGGCCTTTAGGGTGGTTGGAACAAATTCCGAAATTTGAATGCAGTGACGTGACCCAGAAGAAAAAGGATACTTTGCAAGTAAAATCATGTTGGAGCACGGATGACCAGATGTTGCTTAACTATTTTATATCAGTCTGAGACTAGAAGACCTTCAGAAAGCACTATCATGGTGGGAGAAGATCAGGGGCATTAAAATGCATGCCAATTCAACTAAACCAGCTGTAAAGAGCATGACTCAAATACATTTTCCTACAGATAACTTTTGAAACTGATCAACAAGAAGAACATTCTCCATCGACTGCAATTATGAAAAGTAAAACCTCAGATTTTTCACATCTTAATGTTATCCACTCATACAATTGCATGGAGAATTGCAAGTGCACATACATACACGTTAACATAATGTAAGCCTGATTCAACATTTCACTAGGGATTAAAGCAGTTTGTTACTTTTTAGGAAAAAAATTGGAATTGCATTGGAGATGTTGCCCCTACACAGCCCACAGCAATTCAATGGAAACATGGTATTGTAAATAAACGCTACGTCAGAATGAGCAGGTTGACTTCATCTTTGCCCTCAAGGTGCCTCATTTTTCTGCAGTTTGTACTCGACAGTGTAACGACAAGTGGCCAAGTTGGCATCCCTGTGAGACTCAATGTACTTATCATAGGTTCAGCTCATGGGTTGGTTGTGACTGTTGGTCCTTTCATCACATCACTCTCAATAACAAATAACTTTTTTAATGATAACATTTAAAGCATGTGAAATATACACCCTGTCTGAACATTGGTCCTTTGTTTTCCTTATATCAGTTCTGTCTGTATTGCGTTTTACTCTCTAGCCGTAAAGCAAATTAAAAACACACACATACAACTTCTTATCCATGTTCCTTGTGTTACAGCGTGCTCTAATGCAGTGTTAGGTAGACAAAGAAGAAGCAAATACTTGGCAAGATATGTTGTTGTCGGAGTGATTACAAGTACTACATAATTTGATTGGAATATTTCCCCTTTTCTTACATTCCTCACAGAGGGTTCAGAGGAAAGGTTGGCGGAGAAACCGGTGATGGACAAAGTGTATTACAACCCTCTTCATCCCAGTAACTCGGGTGGAGTACAACGTCTCCATCGGTCTGAGCATGGTTAGGAATGTATACTGTTTCACATTCAATATAATCCAGGAGTAGGCTACATTAAGGCTACATACAGTGCAGATTAAGAAGGCATTACAAAGCTGACACAAACGTGTGCTCTGACTAGGTACTACTGTTGATTTTGCTTGCTTGGGTCCCCAATACAGACCTATATTAAATGTAAGTCTCACAGACAAGAAATGGTATGTTCAACATGAATTTGGTCATTTTATGTATGCAGTACACAGTGAAAAACTTATTTTGTATCATTTTGATGTAACTAGCAAAAACAGATTGTATTGATTAACCACATTCACACAACACAAGCAATCTCTGAACTATAGAAATTCAGCGATTAATCACGATTTTAAAATGTATCATTTGACAGCTCTACTTGAAACTGACAAAGTTAGTAGAAATGACAGAGATACAAAAAGTGAACTGAAGTCACGATACAATGCAAAACTGTCAAACATATTAATGGCGTCATATCAGTTTTATATATAATATATATATATATATATATATATATATATTTTTTTTTTTATGTCTAACTTTTGCACGTGCATCGATATGTGCGCGTGCGTGCACAAAGTTGGGGCTATAATACTACTGATATAATCTATCATATGCGGAGTGTCAAAATGGGAGAAAAATCATAAAAACAATTTGTTGTTGTTATTAGACAGAGAATATGCCGCCACTTTCTACATGAGCAGGACAGAAGAGAACAATAGAACTCCAAAACAATGAATTTCCCAGCAGACCTCTGAGATCTTACTGAAAACTCTGTAGGGTCTTCAATGACAAGTCACAGGATATGAATTAAAACAAGTATTGAGCATTATAGTCTCAAAGTTTCCTGGTGTCTTATGGGAGAATCTGTAAATATAAAACCAAGCTGTCCTTAAGTTAAAAGTCAGGGGACAGATCTGTGACCCACAATGCAGCATACAATAAAGCCAGCACAACAGCAACGGGACGTTTTGGATTGGAAAAAGAATAACACAACATGCTCAGTGCGCCTTATAGATGAAGCTACAATGTATCCAATAAATCAAACAACTTTGACTCTATAGTTTATCACATGTTGCTCCATGTAGTTATGAGTCTCAAAAGGTCTTTCTAAAAGTTTAATAGACAAAAATAGGAACCAGACAATATGAGCACTTTTACAAAAACAGTGAAGGAAAACTGTCAAACTTTATACATTGCACTGCATGTAGTTCAAAGCGCACCGGATCTTTTCCAACTATTTCTAACGGGCCAGTGAAGGGGGGAAAGCTTCTTCATACACATTATTTTACAAATCTAGGAGAAAAGTTGCTCTAACTTACCTAAAAGTTACAGAGAGAATGAAGAGGGACTTTCTCCGCCACTTGTAGAGAGATGAAATTCCAGTTTGCGACCAGGAGGGAAACTGAGTGGAACTTAAAGTCACCTGATCTCTTAAGGAGGAGAGAGAGAGAGAGAGAGAGAGAGAGAGAGAGAGAGAGAGAGAGAGAGAGAGAGAGAGAGAGAGAGAGAGAGAGAGAGAGAGAGAGAGAGAGAGAGAGAGAGAGAGAGAGAGAGAGAGAGAGAAAGAGAGAGAGAGAGAGAGAGAGAGAGAGAGAGAGAGAGAGAGAGAGAGAGAGAGAGAGAGAGAGAGAGAGAGAGAGAGAGAGAGAGAGAGAGAGAGAGAGAGAGAGAGAGCAACGACTAGCTGTGCAGAGGCGGCCAAGGTGTGGAGTTTGCTTTATTGTTTCCTTCAGAACAGATCCTCTGTAAGGAGAAAACAGAACTGAAAATGTATGGCATCTTCAGATCTATATTGTCAGATTATTAGTTTACACACATTAACGTGCATTGTGATCAGTGGACGACTGTAACTAAGTAGCCACATTTTCTCAACTACTGCAGTTTTGAGGTACATTTACATTACTTCTGACACCTAGAGTTACTGTGAATATTTAATTTTATAAACAACACTTATTATTAGATTATTAAATATAATGCATTGTGACAGATTAAACTACCCAATGTAATTATTACATGATTTAAGTGCCTTATACTGTCCTTTCATGCCTGTTTGTAGTTCTCACTTGTTTAAACTGCCTTTTTTTCTCAAGTTCGTAATTTTGTATTTTAGGTCTTTTTAATTTTTATTTCCGTTGGTATGTTATGTATTTTTTGCTTGCTCAATTTACTGTTGTGGGTCTTAGTTTAACAATTTTATCATGCGAAACACTTTGTGACTTTGTCCTAAAAAGGTGCTATATAAAATAAAGTAATTATTATTATATTATGCAGTTTTTCTTTCTTATGACAGCAGCCCTTCAGTGGTGTTATTTTTGCATTATATATCTATTGTATTAAAATGCTCTAATGATTTAAAAAAAAGTTTTTTTCAAAGCCCCACTTCTAATGCCTTCTCATGCTCCTTTGCTTTGAAATATTATTATTAACAATAATTCAAGCACTACTCCTAAAATCAAACTAAAACTGTTGATAGTGAATTATTCTTCTGTATTGTGTAACTTTCCATTAAAACACCTGGATCTCTCACACTCTTGTTGATTGCACAGCACCACCTAGTGGTGGAAATAATGCAATGCAGGTGAATGCATGGGAACGCTAGTGTACATGTAGTAAAACACCGTTTTAAACAGACTGGACATGTCTTAGAGTTTAATAGGGCTATTAGCTTAGTTTGCAACTAGATATGTTTGGTTTGGTTGTCTTTGAGTAATTTAGCAAAACATAATGGCTAGCTTGCTAGCTAACGTCAGCTCTAGTTTTGGCAGTGCTAATGCTAGGTAGCATTTGCCCAGCTGTAAAGAAACACAATTGTCTTACCCCCCAAAACATCTAGGCATAAGTTCATTGAATGTCTTTAAATGCAAAATGGTTGAACTCATGTTCATAATCAGTCAAGTACGTTTTCCTTACAGTTCATTCCAATTGTTATTACAGATTGTTCTAGTGAATTTGTCCAGAATTGATAAATTGCTGCAATATTTTATGCAGAATAATATTGGAATAGGTATGATATCGGGTGATGATTCAGAAATGATATTGGGAGACCTCAAAGATGACGACCAGTCCAAGGATTACAAATCAAGTGCAACTTTATTCAAACAGTGAACAAACTTTCATGACACTGGACCAACCATGAGCATACAGACACGTCTGCCCAAGGATGAACCACATGTACATCATAGTGAATACCTTTTAAACACTTTTTGTGCTTACACAGCATGAGACATCTATTTCAGTTGGAACAGTTTACTCTTAAATTTCACCTTTTATGGCACGTGCTCCTAATAGATTCTCACATTCCTGGCTCCGATTCCTCTGTGTGAAAATTGTGCCCAAACTCATAATAGATTCACACATTCCTGTGGGAGAAGGTTGTCCCCAGACTAACCTTCTTGTGTAGTACCCTACATACAACACATAAAATACACTTGAAACATATATAGGCAGAAATATCCAACCTATCAAGGTACAGTTAAATTGTAGCATAACTCTTAAATGGCTGAAGATTAATAGCCATTAATACTGGAACAACATATTGATACGTGCTGTACACTTGTTGCAGCACTCTGGGTGCTCTCAAGGTGTGTAGTGGAGATGCAACAGAATCACCTGATGTGTTCCTCATATCAATCATATCAAGATGAAATGTGTTCTCAGCCTCCGACTGCTGCCACTCAGCAGTTGGGGGACTTTTCTAAGAGTTTGATCTCGGTCCAATGGGGGCGAGAGAAGCTGCAAAGTCACATTCAGTTGTCTGACAGAAGAATTTTTTTTTTACTTTTTTTTTCTCTGAACACAACACATACACACACACACACACACACACACAGAGAGAGAGAGAGAGAGAGAGACCACTTTGTCCTTATATTCGTGTAGCTGCAGTTTCCACCTGCACAATCCTTCCTTCAATCAGCGGAGTGAGACAGCAGAGAGAGAATTCTGAAGTTCGTCAAATAACTGAAGGTAAGTTCAGATTTTGAACCAGACTCCACTAATGAAACAAAACTTTTAAGAAGTAATCCAGACTTTTAAGAATCAATGTTTTATGGGACGTTCTTTAATAATTTCTTTGTATTTTTTACGTTTTTGCTTAATTTGCTTAATAAATAGTAACAGCTGTTTCACGTGAAGTCCACATTTCTTTGAATCTGTATCAAAGCACGCTCCCACTGTTAATGCTTAAACCTCACGTAGGATGAAATCAGTGGAAACTTCTAAAAGGGTTAGAAGTTAAAAGATAGGAAGAGGAGTAGAGGTGAGGAGCAGAGGAATAAAGTAGGTGTTATTTGTCAGCTAACATGAGGTCATGATGGACTAACTGACTCTGGTAACTGACCTCAGGCCTCAACACCAAGACGAGGCTCTGGCACACCTTTGATAGTCCTGCTAGCGGTGTGTGTTGTATAAGAAATGTGAGGAAAGTAGCTGTCTGAAAAGGACCTATTGCTCTTGTTCTGCTGGTATTGATGGTATGATTTAGTACAGGAGGCAGTGCGGCAGTTGGTGGGCATGGCTTCACTTGGAAGCTCTCTGTGCCTCAAGTGAAAGTCATAATGCCTCCCTAACCACATTGTTAGAAAGGGCACAATACTCCCTACATTTTTAAGTAAAATGAATGTATGAAGACTTAAAACTATGGATGTTATCGCAAGGTAAAGAGAATTTTGCTTCTGCCCCTTTTCACTCAGCCCTGCCCTCTGAGTCTAAGCATTCTACCCATACACAACTATGTAACAATGAAGACTGAATCATTTAAAAAGAAAGGGGATTTGAAACCTGAATGTATGATAGATGTGCAATGTTTTCAAGTTTGAATGGAGTTTCTCTGGGAATGTATGAATGAGTAGCTAGCAGTTGAATATGTAGGAAAATGTGTCAACCTTGAACATAAGTCCATCCGCTTTAATGGGGCAAAAATGCCCGCCAGACGTTGAATATTCGGAAAGTATGAATGTTAGGATGTTATAAATAGTAGCACTTTTTTTACATGATTTCCTCCATAAAGATTTAGATCACGATCTATTAAGTGTAAACCCTCTGAGGTAGACTGACTCCAAGCTAACGGAGGTTTCTGCTCCGGTAGAAGACACACGGGTACACATAACCTGAACCTGAACATAGAAACAAACATGGGGGTTATTTTATTTTACCCCATAATATATGCTAACTATTTCTGCTTTGCTCTCTCAGATCCATCTATCTATCCATCATGTTTGCGGTCCTGAGGGAGGTGGCGTCGGAGGTGGTGGACGCAGCGGAGGTGGTGGCAGAGGTGGTGGCGGAGGCGGCGGAGGTGGTGGAAGTGGTGGCATCGGAGGTGGAGGATGCAGCGGAGGGGGTTTCGGAGGCAGTGGACGTGATAGAGGAGGAGGCGGCAGAGCTGTAAAGGGTGGAGACGGCAACAGTGGCGATCATATCTGCTGCTCCTGCTTTCTCTGTTTATTCAACTGCTGTTATGAAGACTAATAAAAAAAGAGTCATAAGTGTCTCAGTCCTCAGCGTAACGATATTGTGTCGGGAAATGATTACTTATTATCACTGAGAGAATTCTTTGATTTGAGCAAACAAAAAGTCTCATTAAATGTAGTTACACTATAACAATTTCCTGTATATTTAAAGATTTCTGCATTAATGTGTCTACAAACGACCACACCTATGTTATATTCTTTTAAGAAAAAAAGTGTTCTTACACTATCCCAAATGTTTCCACCAAATTTCAAACCCAGAGATACATAGTTTGAACAGTAGTACAAATATGCATTAATATTAAATATTGTTGAAATTTACACTGTTATAATATACATATATGCACCAACCAGCACAAAGCCTTAATGAAAGAGGAAATTACTTCAAAATCAGATTCAGAATTGGATGAGGAAAAGCAGCAAGGAAATGGATTTGAAAGTGGGGAAAGAATTGCCCTTTATAATGCCTTTTGAAAGGCTGTATTTTTAATTTAATTTAATTAATTCAGTTAATTTTGAAATGCTCTTTTTCATTTAATAATTCATCAATGTACAGTATTTATCTACAGTTTAAAGTTTAACTTTGAAACTGCAGCAATGCCAGACTCCATCAATAAATCTCTAATTTAAGTGTTTTCAGGGGCAACAGTAAGAATAACCACCAGAAGAAATAAGATTTATGATAATTTACAAAAACAAATGTCCAGTGTTTCATTTAGCTGCCATCAAAATCATGAACTGCTGAGTGGCAGCAGCCAGAGTCTGAGAAGAGTGGGACAATAATTGTGGAATTATTTTCAACGCAATTAAACTTGATATGATTGATATGAGGAACGCATCAGGTGATGCTGTTGCATGACAATGTCTGAAACAAGTTCACCTGTACTTATTTTAATAGATATGTTTTGGTGAAAGTCACAACAGATATGACCACATTATTTTGACCTTATGTGAAAGTATTAATATTATATTATTATATTATATAATATTGTGTGAGAATGTGTGAATCGGTTGTGATGGCAAGAGGGAAGACAGTTTGGCCCCGGTTAATGCTTGCCTCTACTCACCAGCACCAAGTAGGCCATAGATCCATAAGCATGCTCAGATGCGTCACAGCACACATGTAAATTTTATTCTGTGTCTGCTGGGTCGAACTGTCATAGTACATACATCCAAGGTAATATAATGTTCGCCAAGTCTGCTAGTTCGTCTCCCAGCAGACTCATGCTGCCAAGAGATCAGGTTGGAGGTTGGGATCGTAACAGTCCCTCTTTTTTTGCCCATAACTTCTGGATCAAAACCTTCATCCTTGAAGTGTATGGGACAATCACACCTAAGCAATCACACTGGGTGGCTAATATAGTGCACATGGTAGGCGTTAATGTCTGTAGATGTCTGGTCTTGTAGCCAAAACTATCAGAAAGGCAGTGCCAACTCAGTCCCAGATCCGTTTCTTGTGAAGCCAGAGCTTCAGCTGGGAGATGAGAGACAACTGAAGAGTCCTTGCTTACGTAGCGAGCATGGTGGCCCAATGGTTAGCACTGTGGCCTTACAGCAAGAAGATGCTGGGTTCTAATCCAGGTTGTTCCGGCCCTCTCTGTGTTCAAATCAAAAAACATGTACTAAGTTCTCCAATTAGTGCACTGGTTCAGATCTGGAGTTTGTACCCAGGTGCTGTGATTGGCTGCCCACATCTCCCTTGAGGGATGGGTTAAATGCAGAGAGTGAATTTTGCTATATGTATGTGACAATACCAGCATAGCCCACCAGCTTCCAGCAGGTTGTGGACGCAGGTTGTGTGGCAGCTGCAGTAGTGGTAAGGCTCCGGAGACAGTTGTCGACGTAGAATGATTCTTCAAGAGCCTGCAAAATTTCCTCATTCCCTGCTGTATGATACTTCACAGGCTTTTGAAGTGCGAAGGTAGCTAAACCGGGGCTGCTGGTTGTGCCGAACAGCAAGACTTTCGACTTGATGTCGGGGGTTCATTCCATCTTAAGTTCCTCCAGGTGAAACGCACCAGGGGTTACACTTGGAGAAGGTACACTTGAAGAAACATTGTCTAAATTTCACTGCTTAATGCCACAGAATGCTCTCTGAACCTCAAAAGCACACAAAGCACTGATGGACCAAGAGCTGGACCTGGAGTGGGTTGGTCATTGAAAGAGAATCCCTGATAAGAGGAGGAGCATTAAACGCTAGCAGGTGTTTTCTGTTCTGCTCAACCAGAGTGTGTGATGTTCATGGCTTTATTTTTCATGTTTTTGTGTCTAAGTGACTAATGGGAACACCAATCTTTGACATTGGTCCAGTATTAACCCTCATGTTGTCCTCGGATCAAATTTGATCCGTTTTCAAAGATTCTATATCGGAAATAGACTATTTTTTTGCTCGGTTGGTTCTGATATTAAGGTATTTATATCTACAACCAGATGGAAGCGGCTTGAACTTCACTGAAAGTGGATGGGTTGTATTCATGCAAACCATGTCTGCTGTCTGTGCCAATCTGGTCAGATATAGTCTTAGGTCTTGGTACAGGTACAGGGTTACTTTTAACCAAATTTCCCAAAAATAACATGTATGATTCCATACACTAATTGATGATCACTACTTAATGTATAACCGGGTGAAGATCTGTGATAATCCATAAACATACTGTATGTTCCTCTGATCTTAACTAGCAGATGAGATAATTCATAATAGCTGCTTATGTAAATAAATGAGGCAAAGTTGCAAGTAAATGAGGTTTATTGAACACCGATTCCAACAAGAAGTGTAAAACTTGTGGCAATAAATTATGACGTTAGCTAAGAATCTATACTCCAGAAATGGATGATAATGTATACGCTACTTAATGCTTTATAAACAGACAAACATAATTGGAGCACACCAAGTGCATGAGCTACGGGACGATGATAAGAGAGTTAAGCGTAAAGAATTTCAGAGAAATTAGCACATTCTATGAACCAGTTGGTTCAGTGTTGTTGTGCAACAGCATCACCTGATGTCTTCACCTCATATCAATCATATCAAGTTAAGATGTGTTGAAACAAATGCCACAATTATTCTTTCACTCTTCTCAGACTCTGACTGCTGCCACTCAGCAGTTACGTGATTTTTTAAACATTTGATCTCGGTCCAGTGGGGACGAGAGAAGTGTCATGACAACCTTCGGTCTGGAATGTATGTCTGACAGAATATGTCTGTCAGGAATATGGAATGGAAATTTTGGATTAAAAAGTAAAAATGCAGAGTCCCTGGAGGAGATCAATAATTGGGGGATGAACCGATAGTAGAAGACAGCCATCCCAAGGAAAGATCTCAGCTGCTTCCTTGTCTGTGGGAGAGGACATGAATGATGAACCTGAGGCCTAATCAATCCACCTCCAGTGGTGAACCCAGGTACTCGGTTTCCTTCTAGACCAGGACACACTTGGCTGGATTGATTGTCAAGCCAACAGATTGTAAATGGTCCAGGACTAATTGCAGCTGCTCCAAGTGTTCGCAGTAGACAACAAAATAATCAAGGTATGCACAAGAAAACTTAGACAATCCAAATGAGTACTGGATCCATTAGTCTTTGAAAATTTCCTGAGAAGAGGGCGGGGGGTGGTGGGGTTGATCCTAATGTTAGCGATAGACTTGGAAGGTTGATGACTGCAGAACCTCTGCCAACCCACAAAATATCTTATCATAATCATGAGTTAGAAATATTATTTTTTTAGAAAATAAGTGTTTAGCTTTCTCGATTAGTTATTGGCAAGCAAAGAACAAAAAATGTTGTCGTAAGTTATGATGCAAAACCAGTTTTAGCTTTCCCATGATGCTCTGAGAGTTTTTGACCAATTAGAGGCGTTGCTTTAGGACTTGTCAAAATTAGGTCGGAAAAATACATATTTGACCTACCCACAATGCTGCAATATTTTGTACAGTAGTAGTAGTAATAGCCCTTAAAACTGGAACAACATATTGATACATTACAAATTTGGTGCTTTAATACAAAGTGAATGAGTTTATGATTTTTAACTAATTGAGATATGTAGAGCATCTTTGTTTTGCTATGTCTATTAAAATGAATGTGAAACATGTCCTGGGACCTCCGATGATAGATGGAGATCGTTAAAGGTCACCTTATGTAAGTCTTTTGTTTTTTTTAAATAAGCAGATATTATGAATTATCTTATCTAATAGTTAATATCAGAGGAACCTATTTTTATGGATTGTCACAGATCTTGACCCGGGTATACATTAAGTAATGATCATCATTTAGCGCATGGAACCATCCATGTTATCTTTGGTAAAGTTGGTTAAGGAAACCCCTATTAGTCATTGGTAAGCAACAGGTAGACCTGTACCAACTATAAAATGTTGATTACACTCGCTTGAGGTGGTTTTTGCCTTTTTTGAAAAAGAGTTAATGCGTAAAATGTATGCTGGAAACAGCTTTGCTGAATCAATTGTGAAGTAGCGAACATGTAAGTCACATGGCTGTAGTCCCGGTATCTATCGGTTGGGGGAAGGATAGGGATACAGGTCCCATCCAGGGCGCTGTACACTTGTGGCAATGTGTGTAGTTGTGTTGTAACAGCATCACCTGATGTGTTCTTCATATCAATCATGTCAAGTTGAAATGTGTTGAAACAAATTCCTCAGTTATTCTCCCACTCTTCTCAGACTCTGACTGCTGCCACTCAACAGTTACGTGACTTTTCTAAGCATTTGATCTGTGAGCAATGGGGGCAAGAGAAGCTGAAAAGTCACATTCAGTTGTCTGACAGAAGAATTTTTTTTTACTTTTTTTGTCTCTGAACAAATACACACACACACAAACACAAAGAGAGAGAGAGAGAGAGAGAGAGAGAGAGAGAGACTCCACCTTGTCCTTATATTTGTGCAGCTACAGTTTCCTCGCGCACAATTGATCCTTCAATCAGCAGAGCGAGACAGCAGAGAGAGAATTTTTATATTCTTCAAATAAAGGTAAGTTAACATTTTTTAACCAGACTCCACTGATAAAACAAAACATTTAATCCAGACTTTTAAGAATCAATATTTTCCGGGAAGTTTTTTAATAACTTATATGTATTTTTTTTTACGTTTTTGCTTAATAAATTGTAATGTAGAAGTCCAAATTTCTTTGAATCAGTGAGAGTGCGCGCTTCCGCTGCTAACGCTTAAACCGCACGTAAGATGTCATCAGGGAAAACTTATAAAAGTGTCAATATCTTTTAAATCCGTGCGGCATGGTGAATTTGGTGGTAGCCGAAAGAAAGAGTGGAAACTTTCTCTTTGTAAAATATCTTAAATCTTACTTCTTCCGGTGGTAATTCTTACCTGAATTCGCCTGAAAACACCAAAAAAAATTAGATTCATAGATGGAGTCTGGCATTGCACTGCAAACGCAACACTGTAGAAAGAGTTGACCCATATTTCTTTATTGTAAATAGTGTCTAATGGTTTAGTTTATAATAACTATTAATAATAATGTTCTGTAGCACCAGGTACCCCCTTAAATACTTATTTTTTTCAGTTTCAAAGTTAAACTTTAAAACAGTAAATAAATACACAATTAAAAAAAATGAATTGATGAATTACT
The DNA here is from genome assembly GCF_004354835.1 of Perca flavescens. Classification (NCBI taxonomy): domain Eukaryota; kingdom Metazoa; phylum Chordata; class Actinopteri; order Perciformes; family Percidae; genus Perca; species Perca flavescens. The sequence goes on along the minus strand of NC_041343.1, from coordinate 33,836,815 downwards.
AAATTGAAAAGAGCATTTCAAAATAAACTATAGCATGGGAACAAGCTCTAATTTATCTTCCATCCCAGAATGTTGACTAGTCAGACCTTTCTCCAAAGCGTGCTGCATAGCATTCCTAGCATGGATGCCAGCCAAACTTAGTCCTGCCCTCAACATTTGAGGTTGGGAAGTTCAGTCTGGACTTGATCCGTTTTGGAGCAACTATGCTCGAACAAGAGCTGTTTGGACCAATCAAATTGTCAGGGCGAGCTTTATAAAATAATGGACAGATGATCAACAGATCAAGGTGTTTGTCAATCGGAAAAATGCTTTTGCCATCCTTCCTACGGGATTCGGCAAAAATTTAAATATGTCATATACTCCATAGCTCTTGGTTGTAGGTCTATCCAATTGAGTGCAGAGGAATTTTCTTTCCTGGTTCGGTTGAAACAAACCCCATAATGACAGCCCAATGGAGCAATATCAGACTCATATTCTGAATAGAATCTCAGTATGATGACGAGAGGCTACAGTATTCCTGTATGGGAGGAAAACATGCTCTGGTTTATTGGCATTTCTGTAAACCAATCACAATCGTCTTGCGCAGAGCTAAAGTCAGCACAGAGCCACTGCAAAATAGTTGTGCAACAGAAAACTCAGATTGGACAGATTAGTCTAGCTAGATCTGAAGAGCAGTTAACCATAGTCCTCACAAATCCACCGGAGGTTAGAACGCCAACACAAAGAAACAGGAAGTGGATGGAAAAAAAATGCATCCGGCGGAATTTTCCTGGAGCACCGGAGCAATCCCTGAAGTGGAACGCGAAAGATAAAGGACTAGGACATGCTAGACTGGCCTAAGCATGTCAAACTCAAATCCGGCCCTTCACAGATTTTAATCCAGCCAACAAATTAGTTTAGGTTCACAACACATTTTGGCATGCCTTGTTGTGTGCTAAACCAAACATATTTAATTGTTTGATTTGCTAACTCTAAGAACTATTTTACTTTCTACGTAAAAGCATGTCAACAAACTAGGACTGTGCAGAAAAAGTCTTTCTGTCTGTCCGTTACCATGGATACCAGTAATCAGATCACAACACCACATTTAGTCAAACAATATTAAAACATTTCATAACATATACAGATAAGAAATTAGAAAAAAATATTAAATAAATAAAATACATGCAACAATATCTGCCAACAAAACTAAGTAACAAAAAGCAAAAAATTACAAATAAAATTAAATGAAAATAATAACTAACCAAGCAAATAGAGAAATATCTTAAAAACAAAGTTATATATTACAATACATTAGGTGGCTAACATTAAGGTTGCTTACATCGACAAAGACACACAATCAGAAACCTCATAGTAAGTCATTTAAATGAAGGTAAGATTTGATTTTCTTTTTAAAATGGTTCTTTCCTGTGATAAAACAAATGTTACTAGGGATTTTATTCCACAAAGAACTTGCTCTGTAAATAAAAGTTTTTTTCAAGTTATTGGATTTTGGTAAAGGTAACATCATCTGTAAGGATATCTGAACTGTATGTTATGTTATCAAAGATAAATGATGGTCTGACTTTGAACAACAGAGTGCAATAAAGTATTTTATTTATCCAATTTAGTACCATGTTGAGCTCCCTAGATGGAACCTGATTAAGCTCAGAACATGTAGATGCAGCATAATGGAGGGTAGAATCATCTGCATAAATTGTTAAACTTGCTTGTCCAATTGCAAGCGGTAGATCATTGGTAAAAACTGAAAAAAGAAGAGGCCCTAGGCAACTCCCCTGTGGAACACCACAGTCTAACGCCTTGCTATTTGAAAAAGTGCCATTGCAATATACTCTGTGATCTACTGGACAGGTAACTTCTTAACCACAAAATAGCTGAGTGTTTAAAACCATAACAACTAAGTTTACCAATTAAGAGATCATGATCAATCACATCAAAAGCAGCACTGAAATCTAACATAACTGTGCCCACAAGGATTGACCTGTCAATTGATTTCAGCCAGCTATCAGACATTTGTAACATAGCGGCACCAGTAGAGTGACCAGCTCTGTATGCATGTTGGAACATAGATGTTAAACCATTTATAGAAAGATATTCTTGAATTTGCACAGACACAAAATGACTTTTTGTCTTTTGGAATAGGAAAAATCTTTCCTTCTTTCCATAATGTTGGACAAACACTGCTGATTAGGCTTCTATTAAAAATATGACAGATAGATTTGGAAATGTATGAAGCAGATATTTTCAACAGTTTACAGTCTAGATGGTCCAAACCTGCAGGGTTATCAGCTTCCAGAGAGTTCAACAACCTCTCTACTTCATCAACATAAATTTCATGAAATTCAAAAGCACAGTTTTTTCCCCTCATGAATCCATTTCTTATAAGCTCTTCTGAATTGTATTTAACAGTAGTGTCCATGTTTTCTCTTAGCTTGGAGGTCTTGTCAATAAAATAATCATTAACATAAATCTCAATATGAAGAGGTTTAGTTAAATACGCACCATCTAGTTCCACAAAGGAAGAAGTTTGAGCTGGTTTTTTACCCATGATTTTATTCAGAACTTTCCATATTTTTTACTATCTTGACCACTTTCAGAAATTCTCTGTTGATAAAAAGTTCTCTTTTTTTCTCTGCTCATTTTGCAGACCTGATTTCTTAATTTGCGATTATCTTTTATATCGTCATGTGCACTTGATAAGACCGCAACATTTTTGGCATAATTTCTCAAAATCATTAGTTTGTTTAATGAATCATCTATCCACGGAGCACTTTTGGCTTTCACAGTAAATTTCTTGAGAGGGGCATGTCTATTAGCAATAATCATAAAATAGTCCATGAAAGTTTTTAAAGCAAGTTCAGCATCCTCAACATCACATACATTAGCCCAAGGAATGCTATTAAGCTCCCCAAGAAAAGCCTCTTGATCAAATTTCTTATAGGATCTAGTAAAAATTATATATATTATTATATGATATATATATATATATATATATATATATATATATATATATATATATATAATGATATAATCATTTTTGCATTAGCTTTAGGCAACTTCGTTCTCCTTGAGACAGCAACAACATTATGGTCACTGAAACCCACTGGAATAGACACAGGTTTGGAGCACATATCTGGAGCGTTAGTACAAATATGATCAATGCATGTTGAAGATTTGACCTCCATGTGATTAACAGCGATTCTTGTTGGTTGAAATATTAATTGAGATAGTCCGCAGATATTAGCCATAGACAAGAGCCGATTCTTCAGCGGGCAATTCTCAGATAGCCAGTCAATATTCATGTCACCTAGTAGGTACAATTCTCTAGTTTCCTCTGTAGCACTATCAAAAATGGCACATAAACAGTCCAAATACTGTATTGTCGAGCTTGGAGCCCTATAACAGCAGCCAATCAAGATAGGCTTCAAGTGCGGCAGTTGCACTTGAAGCCTCACTGTCATGTAGGTTAAGGTCATGGCGTGTTTTTACTGGAAAGTGGTCACGTATAAAGATAGCCACCCCTCCAGCAAACCTATTTCTATCCTTCCTATACACATAAAAGCCATTCAAAGCCACCTCTGAATCGTCATGAACTTTTCATTGGAATGAACAGTCCAAATGAGTCTCTGAAACAGCCAAAACATCAATCTTATTAGACTGCAAAAAGAGGGAGAGTTCATATGTTTTATTTCTAAGGCTACAAATGTTAATGTGTGCAAATACTAAGTCTTTAGGTAATGTTCTGATGATTTTGTGGAACAGGCAACTATAGTCAGTAGGTACATATAGTCTACCTTTAAAAACTGCTTGGTCCATCAGTGGGCTTGTCTTTGTCTTTTCTTTGGAAGGCTGGGCGGACAATTAGTTTATCGTACCGCAGAAACGCAATATCTCCGCGCTCCCTTGCAGCTTTCAGCTCCGGTAAAAGCTCCTTGCGTTTTTGGCGAACTGCTTCCGGATAATCTTTGTTGATGAATACATTTGATCCTTTTAGATTCTTTGCTCTCTCCATGACAGCAATTTTGTCCTTGAATTTAGGAACTTGGCGACAATCGGTCTGGATTTTGTAGTGTCCTTCTATGCGCCAAGCCGTTCAGTTCTGTGAGCACGTTCCAACTCGTTCACCGAGATCTGCAGCTTATCTGAGAATAGTTTACGTACTTTTGTCTCAGTTTCTGTCCAGCTCTCATTTCCCAACTTGTGTACTCCATCAATCACTATGTTGTTTTTTCGCGATTGTCCCTCTAAGTAGTCCATCTTGCCCAGTAAAGAGAGGATGTTTTGACTGATAGTTGTAACATCAGATCTCAGTTCTGAGCGCTCTCTGGCAGATTCTTTTTCCTCAGTCCGTAGTTCATCAACATCTTTTTGTGTATAATGAAGGCTTTTGCGTAATCCACTTACTTCTTGTTGTTTGTTTCAATCGTTATCTTTAAAAAGTTTTGATAGTCAGAGATACATCCAATCACAGTTCGGTAAACATGGTCTCTGCGATTTTTCGCGTCAAAGAGGAGAGTAAAGTTCTCACATTAACCGGTTTATTAAACCACTCAAACAGTGACATAAATAACATTATAATTATTATTAGATGGGTTGCAATGTCTCACTGAAAATGTACACAAATGCTATGTAAAACAATAAAGATTTAGATTCTGATCCAATAAGTCTAAACCCTTCGAGGTAGACTGACCACGAGCTAACGGAGGTTTCTGCTCCAGTAGAGGACACACAGGTACAGATAATCTGAACCTTTTATAGAATATAGAAACAACTCCATAATATATGCTAGCTATTTCTGCTTTGTTCTCTCAGATCCATCCATCCATAAATATGAATGCCCATAGAGGAGGAGGAAGAGGAAGAGGAGGCAGAGGTGACAATATATGTAATTTACAGATATAGTTTTGCTAAAACTGACATTTTGATATTGGACGGTTACAAAATTCTTGCTGCACACATAATGTCTCTCTCCCTCTCTCTCTCTCCCTCTCTCTCTCTATCTCTCTCTCTTTCTCCCTCTCTCTTCCTATCTCTCTCCCCCTCACTCTCTTTCTCTAACTATTTCTGCTTTGCTCTCTCAGATCCATCCATCCATCCATCCATCCATCCACCCATCCACCAGTCCACCTATTCATCCACCCATCCATCCACCCATCCATACACCCATCCATTCACCCATCCATCAAACCATCCAAACATCCATCCATCCATTCATCCACCCAACCATCCAACCATCCATCCATCGACCCATCTATCAATCCATCCATCAATCCATCTATCCATCAATCCATCCACCCATCCATCCACCCATCCATCGGCCCATGGACATTTGGATAAGGGACTTGGTAACAAAATTCTATAACGTGTATCTCTCTGTATCTCTCTCTCTCTCTCTCTCTTTCTGTCTCTCTCCATCCCCTTTCTCTCCCTCTCCCTCTTTCCCCCTCTCTCTCTCTCTCTCTCTCTCTCTCTCTCTGTCTCTTTGTGTCTCTCTGTCTCTGTCTTTCTCTCTCTCTCTCTGTTTGTGTGTGTGTGTGTGTGTGTGTGTGTGTGTGTGTAATTCATTCATTTGAACAGGGACAGTGCACAAAAACAAAAAAAACATTAACAGAGTTCATGTGCCAGGTTGTAGCAAATTGCTAATTATACAGTTAAATTAAATTATACAGCTAAGTATTTACAGTACTACATATCCAATACAGATACATAAAGTCATTAAAATCTTCAGACACTATTTTCCCCCTATCTCACCCCAGAATCATACAGTCATGTAGCACATCAATTTACTGGTGGGAGGAAGTCTGCTTAGTTCCAATGTTTTGCTAAGCCTGAAAATGAGTGCAAGTTAGTGCATTAAATTAGCTTTGTAGGATGAGTATTCTACTGATTTATAGCCACAAAGGAGAATGATGTCCTCCCAAATGCAGTTTTGCATTGCGGAAGACTACATTCACCCCTTGTGACTGATCTAGTTACCGTGTTGTTTTTCAGAGCAGAGTGTAACAAATCTTTTCAGAGAAGGAGCAGAAACATTATGAAATATTTTAAACATTAAGCAAACATTTGAGTGAAATATACCCTAACATTTTCAAGATTTAGCATGTCATATTTAGTGAGAATATGACTAAGTTTGCCGCTGTTGTGAAAAACATTGTAGCAGACTTGTCAACATTTACAGTTTTTTCCAACTGCTTACACACGTTTTCAAAACTATGTCTCCTTTTTTCAAAACTCTACAAACAATTCCTAAAATTGCACACACAACATGCAAAATGCCTCACATCTCCTTCAAAATGAAACACTGCATTCAAAAAACCATAAACACATCTCTAAATGAAACATTTGCATCAAATGGCAAACACTTTTTTCATAATAGTACATTTTTGGATATACCATGTACACACTGTTGTTCTAAATCTAAAACTCAAACATATGTAAACCAAAGGTATCATTTTTAGAATAAAGAATATGTGGGTGTGTTGTGAGTGTTTGTGCGTGCTTGTGTGTCTGGGCGAGAGGGGGTGTGTGGGGGAGGGGTTGGGGGCAGAATTGTATGCACTTTGTGCAAAACAAAGTCTGATTGATTAGTAATGTTCATTAGATAGTTGCATGCAGTATGGATGCCACTGTAGAGCTACTCAAGATGGGCTTCTCTCATTGGTCAATACGTGGTTGATCACATGATGAATAAGTGTGGCCCTGATCTCATCAGAGATGGCTCTCCTTCTTCCTCTTCTTCCCTCCTCCTCCTCCTCCTCCTCCTCCTCCTCCTACTCCTCTTCCTCTCTGTCTATTGTTGGCATCCATTGTTCCAAACAGGTAATCTGACCTTTGACCTCTGTATAGGCCTATACGAAAGCAGTGATTGGTTAGTGTTCAGTTATGACATAATGTGTTTGCAAATGTAAGGAGTGTGTGTGTGCCCTGGTAAATAAGTGTAGCATTTTGATTGGTTGTGTTTAGAAATGGATAGAAAGTAGAGAATTGTGTGTAATGTTTTGAAAAATATGTTTTATGTAATTGAAAACTGAGTGAAAGGCTGAGAAATAGCTTATGGTTTGGGAGATTTACTGTGTAGTTTTGCACTTTGAGTGAGAGGTTTCAAAAATCGTGTGACATGAAAAGATTTTGTGTGTAAGCAGTTGGAAAAAAATTGTAATGTAAGACAGGAATTGTGCAGCCAGTCAGCAACCCTATGCAATGCCTTTTTTAGTTTTATAGAAACCTCTTTTGCACTCAGTTATGATTTAATCCTGTTTTTAGTGTTTATGGAGAGGTCGTAGCTGCTCAGTTTGTTTAACACTATTTCATGATTGACAGTGTCAAAAGCCTTCCGTTAATCCAGGAAAACTGCTCCCACCACTTCTCATTGATCTAGGTTTGTTTGGATTACTTCAAGGAAGTACCAGTAGGAGTGGGAAGGTAGACGCCAGGGACAGAGGGAAAGCCAGGGAAAGGCAGGTAGGATGGTGAGGGCTCGGGACTCTGAGTACGATGGCGAAGGCAGATAGGATGGTGAGGGACTCGGGAGCTGGGAGCAGGTGGCGAAGGAACTAAAGTGCGAGGGTACTCAGGGTAGCGTGGAGAAGCCGGGACCATGAAGCTGAGGAGGACACACTGGGGCTGGAGAGCAGAGAAGCCAAGGATTGGATGGCTGGAAGCGGAGGCAGGTTGAAGTAGGGTGCCGTGGGAGGGGGACCGAGTGGTGAAGCCAGCTGACTGGAGATGACAGACAGGTCTAAGATGGTATCTGCAGGGGACAAACACAGGAAAAGGTAAGTAAACATTATCACAGAGACAGGGAAAAACAAGGATCTCAAGCAAAGCTTGCAGAGAGTTTCACCAGTACGACTGGAGCAATGATCAAGCGAAGATGGTCTGTTGAGCCGGGGTTGAAATACTGATCTTGATTGTAGATGGAAGGCAGGTGTGCGTGGGGGGAGAAGGTGATGGTGGAATGATAATGTGCTCAATCAGCTGGCAGCAGTAGTGGGAGGAGAAAGGGTAAAGACAAGCGAGATACACGCCAGGGCCAAAAGAGAAACTGACAGTGGAAAAAAACAAATATATATATTTTGAGAAAATATATTCTACAGGTACCAGAGAGCACTAGTCAACCAAGGCAGAGTGTGTTTTGGATTTGATTTCCTGGCCTTTGTTTTTGTATTTTTCAACAAGATAGCTTTGACTGCAGTTACTAGATCATTGCTTGATTGATCACAGGTTTTATTTTCAGTACTTTTTTTCCAGTTTATATGCTTTATTTCATTCTCAATGAGTGCCAAATCTTTCTTTGGGATAAAGGAAAAGTTGGAGATGTTTCTCATTGGATTTGGGTTTATAAATCATGATTTGATGATTTTCCTAGCCACCAGTGTAAGATTATGATCAGTTTTTATTAGAAAATATTAAATCTAGCAGAGTTTGAGAGGTTTTCGTTATTCTTGTGGGTTAATTTATCATTTGTGTCATCTGAGTCGTTTTGATTGTTGAGTTTTTTCCTGTGTATTGTCAAGCCAATTTAGGTTGAAGTCACCCATGAGTATGACTTCTTTTCCTTTACCGCATTTGTAAAACTGTGATAAACGTTACAAATAAGATCAAGACGATAAGCCGTGTAAGATCCTCAAATTTTATGTTTTTGAAACACCCTCGCCATGTCCCCATATTTCACAAACAGTTTGGACATCAGGCGGTCTCCCAGATTGCATAAGGAGAGGTGAAATGGCAGTACCTTCCAAGCTGCCATTTCCCAATTCCGCCATTGCCAAGTCATGAAGTGTGTGTGTGTGTGTGTGTGTGTGTGTGTGTTAGGCAGCATGATCATTTTAAATTGACATTTATCTCTTTGAAATCAGGGATAACAGAGTTAAATATATTAAAATAAATGTTTCTTGTGTAATTGAATGCTTTAGGAGAAACTGCATCTCTATCTCAACCTCACCTGTCCAACACTTACCACCTGTTCTGTTTTCTTTTGGTTGCCATGACTTTTGGTGTATTCCTGTTTCTGAGCCTGTACTTGTTTAGGATCTGTCTCTGCTTTCTATCTCTGACAGTAGACAGATGTTCTGCTAATTCATAATTTCTATTTAGGGTTAGGTAACACTCTAATCTACTTTGGCTTTTAGTTTCTTCTTTCCAATGTTCCAGATGGGTTTCTTTGCATTGTGCTATAATTTGCTTTATTCTTATTGGTGTTTTGGGGAACAGTGTTGTCGTGAGGCTGCTCAGACTGTGTCTGAGGGGAGGACATTACCCTTAGTACCAGCTGACATAGGGGACTCTTTTCTGGCCTCCTCTCTTGAGTCTGGAGTGCTTTGGAGTGAAGGGTGTCTTGGGGGTTGAGAATGTTAATTATCAGTGGGTATCTGCCTAATTCTGCTCTGCATGCATTTCTTGTTGTGTTTCTGTGTACATGTAAAATGTATGTGCAGAATTCTGCATGTAGAGATTCTGTTGGATGTCTGTCCCAGCGGGTAGAGCTCTGATATACTTCACTACTAAAATGTTCTCTTAATTGCATGTAAGGCTCTTTGAGCTTTTTCTTTTAGTGCAATTACTGCCATGTTGAAACTCCCTGATGCTGATATGGTTATAACTCTCTGTCTCTCTGTCTCTCTCTCTCTCCGTCTCTCTGTCTCTTAGATGTCAACAGCGGCAGAGAGGATGGAGAGTACAAAGAGTACAGAGGGGATGGAGGGCACGAAGAGTATGGAAGGGATGGAGAGTACGAAGCGGATAGAGAGTACGGAGGGGACGGAGAGGACGGAGGGGACGCAGAGGACAGAGAGTACGGAGAGGACGGAGAGGACGGAGAGGACAGAGAGTACGGAGAGGACGGAGAGGATGGAGAGGATGGAGAGGATTGAGAGGACTGAGAGGACTGAGGGGAAGGAGGCAGCGATTCTATCTGCTGCTCTTTTTTATCTGCTGCTCTTTTTATTCATGTGCTGTTTTAAAGACTAATAAAAAAAAGAGTGTGTCCTAATGTGTCTGAGTCCTGAGTTTAATGATATTGTGTTGGTAAAATTATTATTTATTTTCACTGAGAGAATTCTTTGATTTGACAGAAAAATTTGGAATATTTTGAGAAAATAAAGACAATAAATTAGAAACAAGTCAGAATATTTTTTTCTTAATATTGGGACTATTAGGGACCTTAAGTAAAAGCCATTCATTGGACCGAGTGGAAAATGGATTTACATATGGAGTTAACATTATGGAAATGTAATACAAAATGCTTTACAGATCAACATCAACCAATGAGCATTTTGCCTCATCTCAAGAAATATTATACAAAAGACAGTGGTGAGTGTTATAACTTGTATCTGTAATAAATCTAAGAGCAGAGTGTTAGATCGAATCTAGGGGTTTAATTGTTGATGATTAATATTTATATGTCTATAAATCACATCTCCATAATCAAAATCAGGCAAGAATATCTTCTTTTTGCAACTTATAGGGAAGTAGGATTTATTTCTGTACAAAAACCCAACCTTTATAACAAGATTAGCGATATAACATTTAATGACAATCATTGATCAATTCCTATAACAAGGTACTCATACTTGGAGACCCTTTTCAATATTTTTAAATAACATAAATTTAGTCTGCAGCTTGAAGGTCAATAAACGCAACTTGCAGTCTTTTAGTAGCTAGTTGTATAGAATCAGCTACACAACAGACAATGGTGTCATCAGCATCAACATTTTTTGTTGCGCAAAATAAATATAATTTATGTATAAGCTATAAAAGAACTGGACTCTGAATCACCATTGGAGATGGGTAACACATCAGATTTCAATTACTAAATTTTTTTACACACTAGCGTCTCCCCTCAAGATAGCTCTGCAAAAATGTAAGGGGTGTGCTATCCATACCAACGTTAACAAGTGTTTGTAGGAGTAAGTTGTGGTCAACTGTATCAAAGCCTTACAGAGATCAACAAATAAGGCAGTACAAAGCATCTTCCTGTCTAATGCATTTAGAATGTCTTTCGTGACTTTCGTGACCACATTGATGGTACTTATGACCTAAATCCGTGTGCCCCGGGTGATGGAGTCACAGGTAATTATCGTGGTGGAGTGAAATGCGGACAAGGAGCATCCATGGTCCAGTATCCATGTGCACAGTGAACTGCCATTGAAAAGGCCAGGTTACTTAGCTTCTGAACCTTTTTTTGGGGTATAACTGTATTAAATGCTGAGCTGAAATCCACAAAGCACTCTGGCATAGGTGTTCACCTGATCCACGTGTGTCAGGTCTGTTTGGAAAGCAAAATATGCAAACTGGTGTTTGTCCATGGATGGCAGATTTGATGTGAGAGAGGATGTGTCGCTCGAAACATGTGGTGATGATGGGGGGGGCGACTGGGACTGGGATGCACTGGGATGTACTGGGATGATTGTGGGTGACTTAGGGCCCACGCAGAGGTCACAGTGCAGAAGAGGGTCAAAGCTGCAGATGGGCAGTGGCAGTTGAAGGACGTCTCAGTTCCACCAGTGGTGAAGTACTACAACGAATACGTACTATATATTCAACTACATATACATTCATGTTTTTGTATATTGTCTGTTCATCTACTGTAGGTGCATGGGTGGAGTGGACCACTCGGATGCCCTCATAGGGTATTACGAAGTCCTGCACAAGACCGAAAGGTGGTACAAGACTCTGTTTTACCACTTCATGGACATCGCAATTGTGAACTCCTCCTCCAGAAGGACCTTGCAATTGGCAAAGGAGGGGTAGCTCTGCATCAGAAGGTGTTCAAAGAGACGCTTGCTGTAGAGCTGGCAGAGGCGGGGTCTTCCTCCACAGCCACACCCGGACCATCTCCTGCTCCATGTGGAGCACATCACAGGCCAGTGCATATCAGTGGGCACAGCACTGCTGGTCGGCTGAAGTGCAGGCAGTGTCATGCAAAGACACCAGTGAAGTGCTCCACCTGCGATATTCCTTTGAGCTTTGTTGCTGGCCGTGACTGTTATAATGACTGGCATGTTGCCAGTAACCTGTCATTGTAAATACTAGTACAGCGGCTGTTGAAAATGTGCCTGCAGCACATATCTGCGCTCCTCAACCACCAGATGTGTGTGTGTGTGTGTGCGTGTGCGTGCGTGTGTTTGTGTGTGTGTGTGTGTGTGTGTGTGTGTGTGTGTGTGTGTGTGTGCATGCATGCTCAGAGAGAGAGGGAGAGACGGTGTTGTCTCATGTTATATGATCATTAACAAATTTAACACATCAGCAGAGGTACTCATTTTCCATACAGGTTTTTTTAGTGGCTTGACAGTAAAGTGAAGTATGGATTTGATTTGCTGCGTTCCTGCAATTTATAGATATATATGTTTATGTAGGTATGGAAAAAGTTATATTGTACCTGCAATAGTTTTTCAGTACAGCACTTGTTTTACTTTGTTGACCATTTTTACCAATGATTCCTTCATGGGTCTTCAAATGTTCTTTGTGCTTTGTCACTTGCGATTTTTACAATGTCTGGCATGTTGCCAATAACCTGTAAATATATGTGGATTTAGATGTGTAAATAGTTATATAGCAATGTTTTTTTGCACTACTTTTTCACCATAGCACTTATTTGACATTTTTTACCAAAGGAGCCTTTTTGGGTCTTCAAATGTTCTTTGTGCTTTGTTGCATGTAGCAGATAACCTGTACATACATAATTGTAAATATGTGTATTTAGATATGTTAATAGCTGTAAATATTGTTACATTTTATACACTACTTTTCCACCTTACCACTTGTTTTGACTTTTTTTTTACACAAAGTTACAAAACTGCATTTTATTGTGTTTATGCTTCTGTTACTCTGTGTGAGAAATACTGCTAGTGATGGATATGAGGTAACATACGTCTTAATGTAATCTTTCAATGGAGCCCTGAATGATGACTGTAATGTCAAATATTCATGCTTAGCAGTCTTTTTAGTCTAGGTATGTGACCATCGTTACCAAGGGTCCTTTTAGGTTCACCAAAATATCCGTTTTCGTAAACGCCTAGACATATACCCATACAAAAACAGGTGTAAAATATTCATTTTATGAGATATTGATATGAAATTGGGACTATGTAAGACTTCTTGCTATAGCCCCATTGTGTTTTCAGGCTAATAGGTACCAGCAATAGTCATCTACAGGCATTTTTCTGTAAAATAAGAATTCAGGCGGACATAAAAAAATTATTTTCCAGTATATTCAAACTTCTATTACTCAAAGCCAATAGCACTTACAGTAATTCCATCTGTTAGAAAATAACCCTCAGAGTATTACCTTTCAAAAGAAACCATAGACATGCATGTAGAATAAATGGTTCAAGAACAGATTCCAATTTACTATGGGTATGCCTTGGATAGGCGTTTTTGGCTAATTTTACAGGAGTGTTAAGGGGTTAAAGCTAGTTTGTGACAACCGTACCGGGGTTGAATTGTTTTTATAACTCGCCTGTTTAAATTATATTAAGGCTTAAAGCAATGTACTGTTACTATCTACACAAGATAAGGTATAATGGTATGAAAACATGCATTTTTATTACAAACAAGTTTCCTGTATCATAAATACACGTCTTGCATCTGTAGCGAAGCAAATTCAAAAAAATTCAGCGAGAAATGATATTAATTGCGGATAGACCTCTGCCTCGATGGACACACTGTTCATGCATCAGGAAGCCAAGCTCGTCCGTTGAAAAAGGGCGAACACGTTGATGTATAGTTCCAACGAACAGCATCAGTGAATGCGGTATCTATATATGCTCCGGAACATAGAAATAGACTGATACTCATTTTATTAGTATTGTCCAGACTGCTAACTCAGCATAATTCCTTTGTTTTTCCAAAATAGACAATCTAAATTTACCAGGACTGGATCTCACAGATTGCCACTATAAGTACAAAACATTTTCACAAGTATGAACCCAACGCTATAGTTTTTTTTTTTTAAACATTATTCCAACATTAAAAAAGTAGAGCAGCTCTTCCTTCATATTGAGGTGGTTCAGGCATCTAATCATTAAGGCACATCATAGAGGTAAAAAAATAAGTCAGCTGGGAATTAAAGTCACTGCTAACAAATACAGAAATGACAGACGACATACAACACATATAATGTGTTGTACAACTCATGAACCAGTTGGTTCAGTGTTGTCAGGCAACAGCATCACCTGATGTGTTCCTCATATATATTATATACATTCAATATTTCGCTGAAGGTTGTCATGAGTAAAGACATTGTTTCTGTTGCTTGCAGATCAAACGCTCAAAAAAGTTACTTAACCGCTGAGTGACAGCAGTCGGAGTCTGAGAAGTGTGGGAGAATAATTGTGGAATTTGTTTCAACACATTTAAACTTGATATGATTGACATGAGGTGATAACATCAGGTGATGCTGTTGCACGACAACACTGAACCAACTGGTTCATGGAATCTGTTGATTTCTCTGAAACTCTTTATGCTAAACCCTTGTAACGTCTTCCTATAGATCATGCACTTGGTGTCCTACGGATTGGTTTGCCTGTTTATAAGGCTTTAAGGGACCTACATTAAGTAGTGTTCATCAATTAGCGTATGTAACTCTCCATTTTATTTTTGGGAAATTTGGTTTAAAGAAACCACTATTGGTCATTGGTAAGCAACAGGTAGACATGTACCAACTTGAACATGTTGGAAACAACAAAATTCGAAAAAACATCCTCAAATTTGCAAAAGAAATTACACTCACTTGAGGTGGTTTTTGCCTTTTTCGAAAAAGAGTTCATGCGTAAAATACCAGTTGGTCAGTGTTGTTTTCTAAGTCTATTAGGGTTCATACTGGACCAATGTCGAATACTGTTGTTCCCATCAGTCACTTAGGCAAGGCAAGGCACGGCAGCTTTATTTATACAGCACATTTCAGCAACAGGGCAATTCAAAGTGCTTTACATAAAACATGAAAGAGCAGTCAGAAAACAATTAAAAAAATTTACAGTGCAGTATAAGAATTTAAAGAACTGAGAGAAACATGAGCAGTTAGAAAACAATTAAAAACAATTTAAAAACATTAAAAGACAAAAGCAGTTAAAACAGTTAAACATATAAAAGTAGATAAAATAGGTTGAAAGAAAAGCAACATCAAAAAGATAGTTATTCAGCCTTGATTTAAAAGAATTGAGAGTTGCAGCGGACCTACAGTTTTCTGGGAGTTTGTTCCAAATATGTGGAGCATAAAAACTGAACGCTGCTTCCCCCTGTTTAGTTCTGACTCTGGGGACAACAAGTAGACCTGTCCCAGACCACCTGAGAGGTCTGGGTGGGTCATAATGTAGTAGACCTGTCCCAGACCACCTGAGAGGTCTGGGTGGGTCATAATGTAGTAGACCTGTCCCAGACCACCTGAGAGGTCTGGGTGGGTCATAATGTAGTAGACCTGTCCCAGACCACCTGAGAGGTCTGGGTGGGTCATAATGTAGTAGACCTGTCCCAGACCACCTGAGAGGTCTGGGTGGCTCATAGCGTACTAGCAGATCAGAAATGTATTTTGGCCATAAACCGTTTAGTGATTTATAAACCAGTAAAAGTTTTTTGAAATCAATTCTTTGAGGCACTGGAAGCCAGTGTAGAGACTTCAGTACTGGAGTGATGTGATCCACTTTCTTGGTTTTAGTGAGGACTCGAGCAGCAGCGTTCTGAATCAGCTGCAGTTGTCCGATTGATTTTTTATGGAGACCTGTAAAGACACCGTTACAGTAGTCAAGTCTACTGAAGATAAAAGCATGGACAAGTTTTTCCAAATCCTGCTGAGACATAAGTCCTTTAACCCTTGATATATTTTTAAGGTGATAATAGGTTGATTTTGCTATTGTCTTAATGTGGCTTTTAAAATTCAGGTCTGGATCCATGACTACACCAAGATTTCTGGCTTTGTCTGTTGTTTTTAACATTGTTGTTTGAAGCTGAGCGCTGACTTTTAATCGTTCCTCTTTAGCTCCAAAAACAACCACCTCAGTTTTTTCTTCATTTAATTTAAGAAAGTTCTGGCACATCCAGTTGTTAATTTGTTCAATGCACATATTCAGTTGTTGTATTGGGCTATAGTTCCCTGGCGATAAGGTTATGTAAATTTGTGTGTCATCCGCATAACTATGGTAACTTATTTTGTTGTTTTCCATAATCTGAGCCAGTGGAAGCATGTAGATGTTGAACAGAAGAGGCCCCAGAACTGAGCCTTGGGGAACTCCGCACGTCATATTTGTATGCTCAGATGTATAATTACCTATAGACACAAAGTAGTCCCTATTCTTTAAATAGGATTCAAACCACTTTAGTACTGAGCCAGAAAGACCAACCCAGTTTTCCAATCGGTCAAGTAATATGTCATGGTCGACCGTATCAAATGCAGCACTGAGATCAAGTAATACTAAGACTGTAGTTTTACCACTATCTGTGTTTAAGTGGATTTCATTAAAGACTTTAACAAGAGCCGTCTCAGTGCTGTGGTGTGGTCGAAAACCTGACTGGAAGGCATCAAAACTGTTGTTTAGTGATAAGAAAAGGTTGAGTTGTTGAAAAAACGCTTTTTCTATAATTTTACGTAAGAATGGAAGGTTTGATATTGGCCTGTAGTTGCTCATTAGTGACGTGTCTAGATTGTTCTTTTTTAGGAGTGGCTTGATGACTGCAGTTTTCAGGGCCTGTGGGAAGATACCTGAGAGCAAAGATGTGTTTACAATCTGTAGAAGATCAGAAGCCGATAACAATAACAAATAACAATTCGAAACATTTTTGAAAACACCCGTTGGTAGAATATCAAGGCAACAGGAGGAGGTTTGCAGATGTTGTATAATGCCCTCCAGGTTTTTATGGTTGATCGTATGAAATTGTGTCATGTTGGAATTTGTTTTGTGTGAACACTGTGATAACACATAACCTGTACTTGATATGGAGGCACTGACTGTCGAATTTTCAGAATTTTGTCTGTGAAGAAGGAGGCAAATTCATTGCAAGCCTTGGTAGACAATAGTTCAGATGCTATTGGTACTGGAGGGTTTTGTTAATCTATCGACAGTAGCAAACAAAGCACGTGAATTATTATTGTTTCTGGCGATCATATCAGAGAAAAAGGACCGCCTTGCATTCCTTAGTTCCAAATTATAAATGCGAAGTCTCTCTTTATAGGTGTTGTAGTGGACCTGGAGATCGTTTTTCGCCAAATGCATTCAGCTTTTCGACACTCTCTTTTTCCTGTTCTCACCACTATAACATTTCTCCATGGAGATCTTTTCTTACCAGAGACAGCTTTGATTTTAGAATGAATGATTCACTGGTGTTTTCAGTGATATACCGTTTTCTGATTAACTTTGTTTGGACCCTTTTGGGCACCGAGATTGTGCCGTTAAAGAAAAAACAAGAATGATCAGAGAGAGCAACATCAGTCACCACAACTTTGGAAATGTTTAGACCCTTGGAGATAATCAAGTCCTGTCCACTTAGAAACAAAAACATGGGAAATAAAGCCATGAACATATCACACACACACATCCCCCAAAAAAGAAATGCTGTTGCTTAATAACTTTTGTTACAGACCTCTGCTTCAATAGACACAATGTTCATGCCTTAGGACAGTGTTTCCCAACCTTTTTTCCTTGTCGCCCCGCCTACTCATGTCTAAAAAAAGCTGAGCCCCTCCCCCGAAACCAAAGTTGAGGTAACTCTCGAGATAGAGCCTTACTTTCTTTTTTGATACAGAGTAGTTATCAGCACTGTTACGTTTATCTGCCATGTTTCATTCATAAAATAGTGATGCTGTGGCAGCAGGAAAGACGAAGATACAACTAAATATATAGTTTTTATACAGACTTTTGTATACATTATATATTCTAGTGTATTATCATAATTTGTTTAACATGTGCAAATATTTTTTTTACCTCAACCTCAAACCAGATAAAGACTTGCGCCCCCCCCCCTGTGATCTTTGCCGCCCCTCCTGGGGGTGTCCGGACCCCAGGTTGGGAACCACTGCATTAGGAGGCCCAGCTCGTCCATTCCAAAAAGGGGAATGTGTTGAAGTATAGTTCCAACGAACAACAGCAGCGGTTGAATGCGGTATCTATAAATATATATATAAAATATATATGTATGTATATATATATATATATATATATATATATATATATATATATATATAAAAATGTAAATCTAGTGGTAATAAATTATGACGTTGGTTAAGAAACTGTAATCCAGAATAGGGTGATAATTTATAGGCTACTTAATGCTTTATGAACAGGCAAACCAAACCGGAGGACAACAAGTGCATGATTGACGGGAAGACTATACGAGATATTTCACCGTTGGAAAGCTGAAGATATCTTTAAATTGGGTCACTAATGTAGTAGAAATGTGTAAAGAAAATTGAAATTGGTGCCTTCTAGGCCGAGATAAGCCAGAAAATGTGTTTTGGGCTCATATGGATGAAAGACACCAAATCCCAGAATGCACTTGCTTTGCTGCTGTATGAGGCCACTCCCAAGCCACGACAGACAGTGAGACGATCAACTCAAAAAGTGTGTTTTATTGTCATTTCAACCATATACACGAAAAAACGTTTCACCGTGGCTCAAGTGGTGTTACACATTTAAAACATGCTTTTTGTTTTGCCACAGCTGATACATTAAACGAACTTCTTTCAGCGGTTTGATTGATAGCTCCAGAGTGAACATAACTGTGTCCATGGCAACGCTCTGCTATGCAGGGCAACGTGTGTTATCCTTAGCAACGATGTGTTATCAAGAAACTACATTAGAATTCAATCAAGCCATGTAATAAAAGAAGGCTAACTCATAGCTACTAGCATTAGCTCTTGGTGGGCTGTGGTATAAACATCGAGTATAAACACAGCCGTACATTTGCGTGGGATGTAGCTAGAATGGTCGGCATTTTACAGTCACAAACTCCACCAGCAGTTAGCAGTTAGCTGGATACAAATCAACCCATTTCTGCAACAGGCAGTCCGGGGTAACACAGCCCACCTCCACTAGTAGTCTTACCCGGTGACAGAGCAGCAGGCTGGATTGTCCACAGCAATATTTCCACAACAACAAAAACACAGCACAGCTGTCTCTGAACTCGCGTTGGGAGTTTGATTGAAATTGGATGTAGTCCAGTTTGTTTAATGAGGGGACACTTGCAAGCAGGATTGGTGAACAGATGGCTGGCTAGCGTTAGCTTTCCACCGGCACACTCGTTCAACGCTCCCCACTGATGAGGTCACTTTACCGGCCAGAGGCATCGAGCACCACCGCTGGTCTCCGTGCAGGCGAAGCTCGCGTAGTGTGTCGAGTATTGCGTCTGTAATAAAGTGTCCTGCATATTCTGCGATGTGTTCCAATGTATCCCGGTGGTACACGTGTGCGGTAGTTTGAATGCACATAATTGTTGTTCTAAAATTTCGGTCGGGATGAACAGTTTCTGCTCCTGCTGAGAAGCTAAGCGAGGATTCAAGATGGCTGACATTCGTTTTTTCCTCGGCAATCTCCGGAAAAAGCTGACAGTCCAACCCCCTTTGGGCTATGCGGAAGTGGCTCCTAATACAGGCTGTAGTCTTTTGCCTCTGGGCAAAAAAGCCTCAGATGATGCAAAAATCATCATTTTCCAGACCCACAATACAGAGATCTGCCCTCTCAGGGGGACATGAGGGAGGGAAGCACGGTCATTCAAAAATACTAGCAGGTTTCTACTGATACAAAGCTTAATGCTAAATCTGTGAAGTTTCCCTTTAAGTGCAAAGAGCTTCAGAGAAAATGACAAATTCTGTGAACCAGTTGTCTGAGTGTTGACATACAACAGCATCACCTGATTTGTTCCTAATATGAATCATATCAAGTTAAATGTGTTGAAACAAAGGGTTACGGTTAGGTTAACCTCAGTACCAGCTGACATAGGGGACTTTTTTCTAGGCTCAGCTCTTGAGTCCGCAGGGCTTTGGAGTGGAGGGTGTCTTGGGGGCTGAGAATGTTAATTATCAGTGGGTATCTGCCTAAAAATTCACCTTACCGCTGAGTGACAGGAGCCAGAGTGGGAGAATATTTGTGGAGTTTGTTTCAACACAATTAAACTTAATACGATTGATATGAGGTATACATCAGGTAATCCTGTTGCACAACACTGAACCAACATGTTCTTCATATAAAGTTGGTTCAGTCGTGCAACCACTCAACCAACTTGTTTCATTTCATTACTGTTCAGACATACATTCTAGACTGAAGGTTGTCATGACATTGTTGTCGTTGTTTGCAGCTTCTCTCGTCCCCACTGGAACGAGATCAAATGCTTAGAAAAGTCTCGTAACCACTGAGTGGCGGCAGCCGGAGTCTGAGAAGAGTGGGAGATTAATTGTGGAATTTGATTTTACTAATTAAACTTGATATGATTGACATGAGGTGATAACATCAGGTGATGCTGTTGCACGACAACACTGAACCAACTGGTTCATGGAATGTGTTGATTTCTCTGAAACTCTTTACGCTTAATAGTGTACCTATGTCAAAGATTGTTGTTCCCATCAGTCACTTAGACACAAAAACATGGAAAATAAAGCCTTGAACATAGCACACACACACACACACACACACACACACACACACACACACAAAAAGAAATGCTGTTGCTTAATAACTTTTGTTTTTATTTGCCATACAAATAAATAATTCATATAAATCCATCCTCATATTGTGTTAATCTTTATACTGTATAGCTGTTTATTAAATATTACCTGAGGGCCAGGGCGTTTTCCTTAGAGACTGATCACTAGGCACTGCAATGGTTGGAGAGGATGATGAGCAATGGGCGGATCACCAGGTGGTACATGCAGCTGTTCCGGTTCACAGTCCAGCACATCCCTGGCAAGTTCAATACCACAGCAGACCATCTCTCCTGCTGTCCCAGCGGCAGCTTTGAAGGGGGGGGGGAGTGTGTGATGGCAGCCATGGCCAAACAGCCATCTTAAAAGTGGTAACCTCTTTCACTCAAATGTATTCTCATTAGTTTATTTTTTGCTTGATTAACATTATTTTAAGTTATTTTGTTTTAGTTAATATTAAGTAAAGTTTGTGTTTTCTAGAATAAGTGTTTGTATTTGTTTGTAATGTTTATTGGTAGTTTATTATTACTGTTTTATTGTTATTATCATAATCTGTTTGAATAGCTGCTCACTGGCATTCTTCGTAGTGGTGCTCCAGAGTTTCACTGCTTCTCGGCCTGGGAGAGGCGTTTTAAATTGATGTACTTCCTGTTTGAGTCACACAATATGCTCTGAGCAGTGTGTGCTGTGTGTGTGTGATTGGGTTTATCAGTATTGTCAGTGTGTGTGTCAGCGTCTGTAGTCAGTATGTGTATTTGACGGGGTGTTGGGGCGATTAAGGGGTGGTGGTTTGGTCGGGTGTAGTTGGTTCCAATAGGAATAGGATAGGAGGGTTCAGGGGCAGGGATGTGGTGGGTGTAGGGTACATAGAAAGTAGGGGGCGATGATTCCTCAGCTCTTCTCTCAGTGGTTGGACCTCAGCCTGTAGAGTCTGCAGCTGGTTGCTCTGGATGGTGGAGTGCTGGGTGAGAGCCTCCATCATTCTGCGCAGGGCTAACCTCAGGGCCTGTTTGTCTTCCTACAGCTCCTTCATGGTCTGGTACATCTCGTTGGTTTCAGCCTTCTGCTGTAGGACCATACTGCTTGGCTCAACTGCTGGATGTTGTTTCTCACTGTTGTTGTGAAGGCAGGTCAAGGTCTTTTCTTTGGATCCCACGGACTCCCTCTCTAGGATGGAGAGTCCCTCTCTTAGTACCTTCACACTGGTGAAGAGTATGGACTGCAGTGAGAAGAGGGGGTTGGCCGCCATCCTGAACAGCCCAGTCTGCTCTGATTGGTCTGTTGACTCACTCTGCTGTGATTGGTCAACCAAATTCAAACAAGCAACTAGGGTCTCTCTCTTAACTTATTCAATTCAAGGGGCTTTACTGGCATGCAAGTTTCAATGACAATGTTGCCAACGCTTCAGACAAAACACAATAAACAGTAATACAGTATAAACTTTAACACAATATGAGGATGGATTTATATAAATCATATCAAGTTTAATTAGTAGAAACAAGTTCCACAATTATTCTCCCACTCTTCTCAGACTCCGGCACTGCCACTCAGCGGTTACGTGACTTTTCTAAGTGTTTGATCTGTGTGCAATGGGGGCAAGAGAAGCTGCCAAGTCACATTCAGTTCTCCACCTGCTTTGTCTGACAGAAGGATTTATTTTAAATTTTTTTTTCTCAACACACACACACACACACAGAGAGAGAGAGAGAGAGAGAGAGAGAGACACCACCTTGTCCTTATCTTCGTGCAGCTGCAGTTTCCTCGCGCACAATTAATCCATCAATCAGCCGAGCGAGAAAGCAGAGAGAGAGAATTTTGAATTTCGTCAAATAACTGAAGGTAAGTTCAGATTCGGAAACCAGACTTCACTGAAAATACAAAGCATTTAAGAATTAGTCAAGACTTTTAGGAATCAATGCTTCACAGGACGTTGTTTAATAACTTATTTATATTTTTTTTACATGTTTGCTTAATTTAGTAATTGGTGTTTCACGTGAAGTCCACGTGAAGCCTGAAAACACTAAAACGATTTATGGACAGAGTCTGGCATTGCGCTGCAAACTCAACTCTGTAGAAAGAGTTGACTCATATTTCTGCATTAAAATAGTGTCTTATGGTTTAGTTTATAATGACTATTAATAATAATGTTCTGTAGCACCAGTTACCCCCATTTTTAAGGGCAACTCCTTG